>NC_142931.1:3971827-4189327 GCF_046866305.1 Octopus bimaculoides
TTCCAGCTATGATCAACTTACATTTTTAAGAGTAGTTGCTTACTACATGATCTAATGTTTTTGTTTTGTTTTCTTGTGATTGCATGTTGTGAGTTCAAGGAGATTTGACTGCTGTTTCTAGCAAGTCATTTGACAATGAGGCAGATCGAAATTGAGAGTTCATCATGTTTGGTGAAGTGTGAAATCATTTCATAATTAACGGTAACTGAAATGCAATTACTTTCACCTGTCTGTCTGCAAACATCAAAGGGACATTAAGCTCCACTAACGTCTAAGGTAAAACACAAAATGAAATATTCCTCTTTGGATCAAACTTAATGAGGAATTGAACTCATAACAGCGAGTTTAAAATATCGGGAATGTGATGACAAGTTATTGCTACAGTGCATACTTTCATCTAATTGGATTGTGTATGGTGGAGTTGGATTCAATAGAGTACAGATGACACAACGGGTCCACCTCTTGGCTGGTTTATCCAGTGCATTTATTGATTCAGCCATCTGTGATACATTCATATTTAGTTATATTGTGTCAAAATTCAAATACAGTTGAAACTCTATTGTCAGTTAGTAAAATTTGTCTTGATTTACTGCAGATTTCATTCATCAGTGAAATAACAGCAAACACATTCATTTATTTTCTCTCACTTTATGTAATATGGTGTTAATGGCATTAACAATAATAAAGCTAATGTCATACTTGAACTTTATGAAATACTTTTAATACTATTATTAGATTTTTGGTTTAAATGAATTTTTAACAAATAAACATACAATTCTAAACATTAGAGATATTTTAATTTTTCTTTCATTCATCCGGGACTATATTTAGTTGCATCTATTTATCATTTGCTATAATTGCAATATATGTTAAAACCATCGCAAATTTCAGGAAGCAAAACAAAAAAAAAAAATGAAAATCTAAATAATAAAAAAAAAGTCAGTGTTATTCTGCCATCATACATAGATGAATGCCTTTCAACACGTACATCCAATTAAAATCTATTATGGTGAGAGCCATAAATGGCAGGTAATAACATTAGTTCTATTATAAATACAAACAATTCCATTAATGAAGCCTATGTTTTATAGAAACCATGCAGAAAAATAAGATCTTGTTTTTAACTGGTTCCACACAGAGAAAATGATATTACAAATGGTAAATTAAATAACTTATTAATACAAGATAACTCAGAGTGTATCATAAAAATAGGATTTTAAGTGGTTTATAATCACAGTTAATCTTCCTTTTATCTGTTTCTTTCAACTTATCAACTAAGTGAAATCTGATGCAAACTTTGTCATTTACAAACTATTGAAACACACTCACACACATACATACACATTTAGTGGATGCCAGGTACTATCATCAGACTGGTATGAAATCTATTTCTTAACAGGCCCTTAACAAAAATTTCAAAGTCAAAAAGTCAGTTTTGTAATGATTGGGCAGAAAATAGTTAAAAATGAGTTTATTTATTTAAATGTTTATAGTGGTCAGATTACTGCAAAAATGTTTATAGTGGTCAGATTACTGCAAAAATGTTTATAGTGGTCAAATTGCTGCAAAAATTGCAAGTATCTAATGTAAGTAGTCATTTATGCTAAGAAGTAATGAGCCTGAGTGATAGTTAATTAATTACTAATAAATGAAAATTAGATGATGAAAAAACATATGTCAGTAAGAAATTAAAATTGCAATTAGTAACAGAGATGCACATCACAAACAACAATGCAAACAAGAAGTGATTCCATTCATGCCGTTCCAGCTGGTATAAGATGGCACAGACAGGTAGGGTATTTTATGGATTTGTACCTCACAGGATGTTAAGATTTGAGTAAAAGAAAATACTCAATTGGTGGAATGGAATAACAGTTATTCGATGATGAGTTACACTCGGTAATGACGAGTTACTATTCAGCATTTTTGATCCTGTTACCAGTAAAAGCTTGAGTGTTGCTATTTACTCTGGACTGGAGCTTAACATGTCAAACGAACAAAAATTGCAATGACAAGCAATTTCTTCAATAGTGAGTCTGTGTAGGAAGCAGTTGGTGTGGACATGTGATATGACTGGATTGACATCCTCCAAGTACAATACAGAGTTGACGGTGGAGAGTAACCAGACAGAAATTAAGAACTTAGGAAAAAGAGTGAGGTTAACACTCCAGACAAGTCACTGCAAGGTTGTAAGGTATGGTGATAAGTTGTATTAAGGGCTTATCCAGATCATGCTAGTTTAGAGAAACATGATGATGATGATGATAATGATGATTATTAATCTCCAAAGATACTAAAACATTTGAGCAAGTTAAAAGTGACTCTGATAGTAAACAATCACTTTACCAAAATCAGCAAGATGCTATCATTAATAGTACCAAAGACCTGACACTTAGATTAGCTTGGGCCACATTCTTACAAACAATTATCTGCTCAATTCCTTTCTCAAAAACACCAGTTAGTCACTCGAATATGAGAGGAGTGTTAAGTGTTTCAACCAGCCTACAAAGTATATAAACAATGGCATGTGGAATAGAATGCCTTGCTCAAGAAAATAATGTAGAGTCAGTTTATATGAACCTCTTAACAAGCAGCAGCAGCAGTAGCAGCAGCAGCAGTAGCAGTAGCAGACCACACACACAAATACCATCTAATCATGCTTAGACATGACCATTTTCTAGCAGTTTGGTTTAAACATTGAACAATCTTGTCTTTTAAGGCCACTGAATGATTTGCCAGGCATTGTGACAAAGATGACCCAGGGCATGGGGATGCAGTAGACAATAGGAAGATGGTGAGGGGATGGTTAGTATGAAAATGGTTTCCAATTCTTTTACAGACTAAGCAAACAAAACCATCCTACATGCAGCAGCCACTTTATCTGGACTTGACTGTATTGGCTCATACACACACACACATACACACAATGTAATGACATCCATCAGAAGGATACCCCCCCCCCCGGACAAAGAAATAAGAACCTACATTATGGTGGAAGCCACTGATAATAAAAGGGAGTATTGGTGGAATGTCTCAGAGAAAATTTCAATAAAATGTATACACAACAGACCTGATATTATGATTTGGAATAGAGAAGAGAAACTGTGCACAGTTGTGGAAATTAGCTGCCCAGCGGATGTTAACATGAAGCTGAAGATCAGGGAAAAAAGAGAATGCCTATGCCGAATTACTTTATCCTGATTACATCACCATCATCATCACCGTTTAACATCTGTTTTCCATGCTGGCATGGGTTGGATGGTTCGACTGGGGTCTGGGAAGCTAGGAGGCTGCACCAGGCCCCAATCTGATCTGGCATTGCTTCTACAGCTGGATGCCCTTCCTAACACCACCGGCACAGGGGCCAGGGGAGCTGGCATCAGCCATGATTGGATGGTGCTTTTTATGTGCCACTGGCACAGAAGCTGGTCAAGGCAGCACTGGCATCAGCCACGTTCAGATGGTGCTTTTTTTTATTGAGATCTTGTGATATGTAACACACTGCCTAAATATCAATATTGAAAAATTAGGTTTCTCAAAACCAGAAAGGAGAAAGCTGATTCAAAGAATACAGATCCAGTCCATCAGTGGAACTGTCAAAGTCTGTAAAACTTTTCAGAAGTTTATCATTTAAGCATATATGAGCATGTCTAGATATGCAAATATTTGCATGAGAAGACATACATAAAACAAAACATATAAATCTGAACATATACATACATGCATACAAAAATACCCTGTCGTTGATGTTGAAATTCCAATGAAGGAACCTTGGATCTATATTACAAACTGGCTCTTACTCTATTGGCGAGGAATCTTGAAATAAAACTGAATAATGACTGACTGACTGACAGACAGACATACAGACCAACATATTGGGTCAACTCATAAATAATGTGTTTTTTTTTTATACGTCTTTTATTTTTCAAAATTAAGATAAACAAAGTTCTTTTTTAATCTAAAGCATACTCTCCTTCATTTTCTAGAATGTTCTTCCATCTATCTGGTAGAACTTCCAAGGCCCTTCTTCCAAAATTCACTTGTCTGTGCTGAAAAATACTCATCCAGTACTGTTCAAACCTTGTCAACAGAATTCATATTTTTTCAGTCCAAATGACTGCAGAATAAGTGATAATCAGATGGGGAAATGTCCGGCAAATATGGTGGGTGGGGCATTGTTTCCCATTCAAACTGCTCCAGCCTTTGGAATGTCATCCTCACTGCATGTGGCCGAGCATTATCCTGATGGAAGAACACGTTTCATCTTGAAACCAAAGACGTTCATTTTTCTTCTAGCGCTGACTTAAGCCGCTCAAGCTATTCACAGTAGATCTCCTTTGTAATCATTTGGTTTGAGTTAAAAAGTTCAAAATGGACTAAACCTTTCATATCCCACCAAACAGGTAACAATGTCTTATGTGGGTGAAGATCTTCTTTAGCCTGGGGTGCCAGTGTTTCTCCTCTCCCAGTCTTCGGTGCTTGACATTTTTATAGAGAACCCATTTCTTGTCACCAGTCACTATTCATTTGATCCAAAAAAAAAAGGTTCATTCATGAGACATGACAGCAAAGAGGGCACACATTCACTCTCTGTGCAGGATTAGACCTGGAAACTCTGTGAGGAACCTATTACATTAACCCAATTTGCTGACTTTTCCGATGGCACACAGATGTCAATGAATGGTTGAATGACCAAATGCAAGCTTCTCTGCTAGTTCCTCAACAGTTACGATGGAATTTTGTTCCACCAGTGTTTCCAGGACGTCCTCATCAAGCCCTACAGATCTTCCAGAACAAGGCTCATCTTCAAAGCTGTAGTTCCCGGCTCGGAATTTCTGGAACCACCGTTGACACTGGCTTATGCTTCTTGTCCAATCCTCATATACTGCATTAATATTCCTTGCACTTTCCATTGCGTTATTGCCTTTATTGAACACATAAAGCAAAATATGCCAAATATGCTCCTTTGTCACTTCCATTATAGCTTTGAAAAAATGATTGTTAAAACTGAACTGCACTCTTCAAAACTTGCACTAAGAATAAGTACAAAGTAAAATTACTACCTGCTTTTATAGCAAGTTGATGCAAGTAGTTTATGCTGTTCCCTTTCGACTTTTAGTTCATACAATTGAAAAAACTGCATTATTTATGGGAAGACCCAAAACATACATACATATGTAATTTAATACAAAGCTACAAAAGAGCTACTAATAGCTTCATGTTTAACGATACTTTAAATTAGTAGCTAGCTTTCTCTCAAGTACTACTTTAATCTTTATGTTCTCCAACGTTATTGACAGTTCAAAAACACATCAAGCTGTTACTGAAAAAAATAGACATAGAAAAGTCATCAAGTCTTAGCCCAAACACTGTGTGTGTACCAAACTCTGTGGAAAGATCCAAGTTCTTCAATCCATTTATTGACCATTTTATTTATACTCATGTCTGGTTGCACTAAAGCTCTTTAAGTTCTTACCCACCAGCAGACGGCAGATTGATAGCTTTTACCTGTAACTTCTTTGACTGACAATGATGTTACCACATGAATCTAGACTTTGTATTCATTTTGCTTTTCTCTGTGTGTGTGTGTGTGTGTGTGTGTGTGTGTGTGTGTGTGTGTGTGTGTGTGGCTGTGTGTCCTCATGTGTTTGCATAGTGTATGAGTGTGTATGCATGTACTTGTGTGCGTGTGTGCATGCATGTATGTGTTGTTTGTGTTTGTGTGGTGTCTGCGTGAGGTGAGTTAGTGAACAGTGTATACGCTTGCATGATATGTTTGTGTGTCGTCAAGGTGTGCATGTTTGTGTGGTGAGTGCATGTGTGTGTGTGTGTTGTAGATGATTTTGCAAATTTGAACATTTGTATGAATTGCAGGAGCAGGTGTTTCAGGAATGGATACCTAATCCTTAGACCAACCACACAGTTGAGAATTTGGAATATCTAGATGTTTGTAGTATGAGAGAAAGAGAGAGTTAGTGCTACAACATGCCACGTCTACAGCAGGTTTTAAATCTATGATCAACCATTGCCTCTATTATACTTCATACACATATTTCACTATCATATTGCACTATTTTTGTCATTCCATCTATTTTCCATGCAACAATTTGTTGGACAGGTGTGCACAACCACCTACTTCACCTCAATTATTCAAATTTACCGAGTGTTTCTTGGTATATGTTTCCAATAAATAAGTAAATTTAATACTGAATTAATAATGAAACTGTATCGGTTCTTCTTCCTTTTCTCCACAATGCCCATTTCTTTTATACTACAGAAATACAAAACTGAGTCACCACTGTTATCATCATCATCATCATCATCATCAGTTAATGTCTATTTCTCCACCCCACCCCTATATTTGCAAAAGTTAGGTGGGTTGTTTCCAGCAGTGTTCAACCATTTGTTTGCTATGTTTTGTCATTTCCTTCATAAAATTCAACCTTTTAAATCAGCCTTCAACTCTACTTTTTCTCAGGTCTTCCTTAAACGTCCTCTGCCTCAGGTTTCTTCCAGCCAAGACCCTAGACTTGAACCACATGTCTCTACTGGTGCAAAATTCCCTTTTGTACATTACTACTGTTTCCTTTTCTTTCAAGTTTTCTATCAGTTAATTTGCACTCTGTCCTTTGCATCCACCCCACACACACACATATAAAGTGCCAATCTATCAAAGTGGATGGAACATGTGGAAGTGTTCCATTCACTCTGGAACACATGGGATGAAGTACTGAAGAATGACCTCAGGATACTGAACCTTTCAGGCAAGATGCCAAAGGACCAAGATGCCTGGTGCCTTGCTGCACTCAAGAAGACCCGTACTCTGCAGCAGAAGTGTTAAGACCGATTCTTCTAGTAGCGTAAAGCACTCATAACGGTGCCATGTAATAGTGCCCATGCGGTACCACATAAAAGCACCCAGCACACTTCGTAAAGTGGTTGGCATTAGGAAAGGCATCCAGCCATAGAAACCATGTCAAATCGGACTGGAGCCTGGTGCAGCTCCTCGGCTTGCCAGCTCTGGTAAAAGCATCCAACCCATGCCAGCATGGAAAACAGACATTAAATGATGATGATGATATATAGTAGAAATGATGTATACAAGTAGTTTTATGACTGCTACTATTATGTTTAGAGCTCCACATAGATTTTCTTAACCCAGTCTGCTTTCTGTATAGTTAACTACTGCTCTGCCAGGTAGTATTACCAGTTATGAGCTACAGAGCAAATGTAGGAAACATAAGTGTAAACACAAGTTTATACTGAAGTAACTTGGGGCAACAAAGCATTCGCCAATGAAGTATGGTTGACTATGAGCATTCATTTGGAACTTTCATTGCAGGCCTCCAAACAACCATAATGGTGAAACACATGTACAAACCAGGGCTGTGGAGTCGGAAACAATTAAGGGGTAACTGGAGTCGGACTATACTGACTCTGATTCGCAATGTCTGGCAGAAACGTTAACACACAAGGCAGCGAGCTGGTAGAAACATTAGCATGCCAGGTGAAATGCTTAGTGGTATTTCGTCTGACTTTACATTCTGAGTTCAAATTCTGCCAAGGTTGACTTTGCCTTTCATCCTTTCCGGGTCGATAAATTAAGTACCAGTTGCATACTGGGGTTGATCTAATTGACTGCCCCCACCAAAAAAAAAAAAAAAATTTCAGGCCTTGTGCTTAGAGTAGAAAAGAATATAAACCAGTTATAACATAAAGGCCTACTCAAAGTACAAGCGTATGCATATGCTTTATGAGATATGTAGACCACAATCAATTACATAAACATAAAGAGGAGTCGGAAGTACCTATAGTAGAGGAGTCAGCAGAGGTACCCATAGTAGAGGAGTCAGAGTTGAAGTTTTTTGTTTCGACTCCACAGCTCTGGTAGAAACTTACATATAAATGTCTGTTTATCCATATCTTTCATATATTAGGCAATGAACTCCATTAGCATACATTTGTTTCTGCTTTAAGACGCAATATATTCATAGGTGAGTGCATCAACCTATAGCTTCCTCAGTGCTTCAAAAGTGAAGTGCACTTCATTTCTGAAGCTCCTAGGAAGCTATAAGGTGATACACAAGAACTCATCTGTGAGTACATTGCATCTTATAGCAGAAACATATGTAAGCTAATGAGGTTAATGACATAATTTCTTGTCATTTATATAATCTTTTATACATATATATATATATATATATATATATATATATATATATACACACACACACACACACACACATATCAAATGAATGTGTTATAAAACTATTCTGCACAAACAATAACAGCCATACCAACAATCCAAGATACCCCCATCATCAGCTGCCCCACAGATATTGCTATGGTTTCCTCACCTGAGCAGTACCAACCAGTTGTTATAACTACGTGTATACACAAATATCATGTAGATTGTATGAAAGACCAAATATTTATTTTTAATTAGCCAAAAATGTATAAATACACCATTTGAGAAAAAGAAAAATCAAGTAAATTGAAGCTAACCTAATATCTTCATAAATTAATAAAATAATTATAATTTAAATTAATATCTGCAATACTGAAAACATTGCAATAAATAAAATTTTCGGTTCTTAATAAAAACATAAAAGTACAGCATAAACAATAAAAGAAATGAAATGTGTCAAGGTTACACTAAAAGATTTTGAGAAAATAACTCAAAATCAACAATTAAAACAATGACCTCAAATTATTCCTTCTGGTTGTTATTCAAAGTAGTAAAATGGTAATCTTTGCCTGGCAAATTTAGAACATTAATGGTAAACTGTTACTGATCTATTTTGGGGGCATCAGATCTGAAAGTCTGGACACAATGGGAATTGATAACAGAACCATCAGATAAGCTGTTTGCTAGACTAACTCACCCTTTTCTGATCAAATAGTTTTATTAAATCAAAGGCCAATTTTCCTAACAGGAGACCTAATGAAGTGAATGGAACTCAGTATATTACTGGTGCTTATTAAATATGCAATGATTTGCCAGCCCCATGTAAAAAGCATATATGTACCAGCATCACATCACAAGCACTCATGCCAGTGCTACATACCCTATGTGAAGTGCTGGCATTATGAAGGATATCCAGCTGTAGAAACCTTGCAAAAACAGATGACTGGAACCTGGTGCAGCCCTCCTGCTTACCAGTTCCTGCCAGACCGCCCAACCCATAAACTAGAAGATAGCAGTGTTGAATTAGCATCCAATTGTTGGATTAGGTGATAATGTTGATTTGTGGAAGGCAGATGATGGAAGCAATAGAATCAACAATGGTGGCACATTACCACCAACCACTTAGGGTCATCTGAAAGTTAAACCTTAGAAAATTGACGTGCAAAGTCGATTGAGGAGACAAACAATTTTGTGGTCTTTGGTTGCATTTCATAATATTCTGAGTTATCAAATCCCTGTGACAGATTACAGATCGTGCTCCACTATGGCCACATCTGATAGAATGAAACCAGTAAAGGAACACTAGCTAGGCTTTGTATAGCATGGCAGTGGTGCTAATAGCAGGTGGAGGGGGAGGCCCTCTCATGACAACATCAATGAGATACAAATTAATGTTTGGTGAAGTAAGATGACAATATATTTTAAAGTTCAGTAAAAATCGTAGTATAACAAAGAACGGAACAGCAGTAGGGATTCTAGCTTGAGCAAGAGTGTTACAAGAAGAATTAACTTGACATCATCAATGAATTTCTATGTATAACAATGTAATGAGTGAAGGTCGACTTGACCTTTCATCTTTGGGCCAGGGGATGGGTGGAACTGTTCAAGCTTCAGACAAGATTCCTTACTGCATTTGTTCTTGCCATTTGCATTCTGCTGACAATATCTTACGAGTGTATGTTTATGGTCAAGAAGCTCACTATGCATTGTTTTAGGTTCAGTCCCACTGTGTGACACCTTGCTCAAGTCTTTGTCTGCTATAACCCCAGATCGACCAATGGCTTGTGAGTAAATCTGTAAGTAGAATGTGTATGAAACCCATCATGTGTATATATGATTATCGTCATTTAAAGCCTGCCTTCCATGCTGGCATGGGTAATATATATATATATATATATATATATATATATATATATAATATAATATAGGATAAATTCTTTATAAGAATTTATCAAGTAGTCAGCGTGAAAAAAACCTCATAATGGAAAAAATAATGAAAAAAATTTATCCTATATTATATTATAAATAATTAGAATATATTCAGTGCTGAATATTATTCTGTATAAGCACATGTTACTGAGATGCAACCGGATAAATTCAAATCTCTTTCATGGATATATAATTATGGACAGAAGTCATCGTACTGTGGTGGCTACATCGTGGTATGTTGATTCTTGTTTATTTTTATGTATCTTGACCATATGAGTACTGATGAACAAAAGAATGCAGGTTACATCACAGTTTTTCTGTATTTGATTGAGAAACCAGTGGTCTACCGTAAAGTTAAATGTTTTTAAGAGATAAATTTTGAAAGCTGCATTCCCTCGCTTTCAGTAAATATGTTGCTTATTTTTTGGTAGTTTTTAACTTATTTAGTCCCTCGAAGCGTGAGGAATTACTACACAGTTAATGCCCTTTACATAAAATTTTATATATATGTGTGTGTGTGTGTGTGTGTGTGTGTGTGTGTGTGTGTGTGTGTGTGTGTGTGTGTGTGTGTGTGTGTGTGTGTATGTATGTATATATATATCAATTAATAATTAATAATTTTTACCTTCATGGGTTTTTTATGCATGCTAAGCCACTGATATTATAAACAATATCCTCATGTGTGTGGGGGGAGGGGTGTTTCTCTTTGTTCCCCACCAGGTCTTGTAACATCTGTTTACATTCCTACAACATAGTGGTTTGGCAAAAGGGTTTGACAGAATAAGTACCAAACTTTAAAAAAAAGCACTGGGGTCAATTTGTTCAACTAAATCTTTCAGGATAGTACCCCCCAGCAAGGGGGATGACTGCAGCCTAAATGACTGAGACAGGATAAAAGATAGAAGCAACCCCCCCCCCCCCCGGGCGAAGCCAGATAACTTTTGCTAATCAGGTGTTAGTTGCCCTTTGACCCCTCTATGATTAAGGCAGGGTGTATATATATATATATATATATATATATATATATATATATGTATGTATGTACACACACACACACACACACATGTGAAGGGGACTATATTGGCCAGCTGAAATAAGCAAAATGGGACTGCTTAGGTTGGGGTTAAAGGGGACTAATATACAAAGGGGGGGGGGAATAAAATTCAAGAAAAAGGAAATATATAAAAGGAATGGAAAAGGAAGAAAGTGAAAATTCAGAAAAAAAAAGTGGGAGTGATGGAGGGAGAGTAGGAGGAGGTGCAGTAAGAAGAGTTGGATAAAAGTAAATGAAAAAAAGGGTGTGATAAGGAATAAGAGAGGGAGGGAGGGGTGTGGACAATATGAATGAAAGGAGTTTGGCAGATGGGAAAGGAGGGAGAAAGAGAGAGAGAGAGAAGTGACATTGGAGATGATGACATGAGTGCAGTAGGTGTGGTTAGTGACAATGTGATGGAGATGGGGGAGGGGAGAGAGAGGCTGAGGTAGATGCCTCCAGAGAAAAATGTAGGTCAGTTGAGTGTTAAGGGCTAGAGACAGAGTAGTAAGTAGCTGGCAGTAGGTAAGTTGGTTGGGTTAAAACAACCAATCAAGTGGAAGGATGGGAAGAGAAGAAAGTCTAGAACTGCAATGGGAATGAGTGTGGGGGGAGAAAGAAGGGGAGAGAGAGGGAAAGAGAGAGGGAAAGAGAGAGGGGGGAGATAATTATATGAGAGAGTTAGTCCCAAGTAACTCCTGCTATCATTGATAGGAGAAATCTGATGTTATTTATCTGCACTAATGAACTCAGATGTGGGGTAAGGTGACTCCACACTCATAGTAGTAATTTATGTGTGTAAGTGTGTCTCTGTAAGCAGGAGGAGGTCCACATAGAAATGTATCTGTTAACACATGTCCATTAGTTAAGGATTATATAAAACAATTTGGGTTTTGCTTTTTTATTTCTTCTTCAAGTACAGCAAAGATAGAAGTTCAGTGAATTGACTGCTGTCAATTTAAGCAACAGGAAACAGTGACTATGCTAGAAAATTATTATTATCATGATTATTGATGGTGGTCAGAAGTGGATTCTTGCATTTCTGACCACAGTTTTATTAATAAAAGTTATTTATTAACCAATAAACTGTATTATTACCCTGCACACATCTCAGACAAGACCAACTGACTGTGCAACCATGCTCTGAAAATTGCCCATAGTCTCTAGGAACTTACCCTCATTGACACCCAGAGACTACCTCAGACTCTTAGCACAGTTTCTCCCAATCTGATATCAATTACAGGCAACCACTGAATAAATATAAACACTTTATCAACACCATTACCATTTAATGCCCACTTTCCATGCTGGGCTGGGTTGGACAGTTTGACAGGACTGTGCCAAGTTCTACTGTCTGCTTTGACATGGTTTCTATGGCCAGATGCCCTACCTAATGCCAACCACTTTAAAGAATGCACAGGCTGCCTTTTATGTGGCACCAGCACTGGTGGGGTCAACAACTAACTTACTTGCAAGACAAAGATCCCTTAATTTATGAAATTATGAGGGAGGTGACTTTGTACCAGATGACAGAAGGACAGAAATGTCTTGCAGTAGGGGAAATACATGGTTCCTCAATTTCAAAAGAGGAAGACAGATATGGTAACAACATGCCAGGGCATATTCTCAAGGTAAGAGGTGAATGCAAATGGTGCAGTAGTGGATTGAACAGGATAGGTAAGCAGAGGGTTCACAGAAGTGCAAAGAGGGAAAGGGGACAGAAATAGGAATGCAATGAGAGGTGAAACATGGATATAGAGGTGAGAGACAAGATAGCAATGATGCAGTTGGCAGGAGGGGGGGAATGAGAGATGACGGAGCTCTACTGAACTGTAGGAATGCGGGAGGAGAGACAAGTATAGCGCATGAAGATGACATATAATTAATGTTACACATGGATCAAACACACAGCACTTCCAGAACTCAGTTTCGTGGAGGTGATGAAATATGAACATTTTATATGAAATATAAGCAGCCAGTCTAAATTCTCCAGACAAATATTAAACTGAACATCAGATTCTAACTTCTCTTAAAACTGACTATGGCAGCACCTCTAGTGCACTCGTTCTCAACCATTTTGTTTACCTCTGGACCTCTTTGATTTCTGTTTTGCTCACATGGAGCCTTGTAGCCATTTGAGGTTTAAAAATCCTATTTTTGTAATTTACTTATTATACTTATTGATCTGTTTCAGTCATTATTAAGAATTTTATGAGAAAATTTGTTGAAATATTTTGCGTATTGTAAAACTAATTTATTGCACATAAGTTTTAACAAAATCTCACATGAAATCCCTACCCCACCAAGGTCAGATGGACCCCCGTCAGATAAAGCAGTAAGATCCTTTACAACAGACTTATTTTTGAAATAATACATGTCTAAAGTCCTGAAACTAAAAAGAAGGAGAAGGATATTAGAAAAAAAGTAAAAAAGAGAAGTTGAGTCGATCTAAAAATGTTTAAGATATGCTAGAAGTCATTTATTGAAGAAAACAAAAATAATTTTTCTGTAGAATATAAAATAGATTTTCACACTAAAAATAGTGAAAGTATTACAAAATTATTTTCTTTTCCGTGTTTTTTAGACAAGCCTTTAAGTATTTTCAAGATAGCTACAAAAATTATAAGATTTGAGAAAAAAGCAAACTAGAACCCCCTCTCTCTCTAACATCTGGTACTCTAAGTACATGTATTTGTACAGTTATGTATTTCCTGTCATGGCACATCAACAAAAGTTTCATCAATTACTTTACATCATTCCAGAGGACCAATCGTTGGTTCACTATATTCCTGAAGGTGACAGCAACAATGGAGTGTCTGTCACAGAATGTACCTCAAGAGAACTTTCTCTTCAAGTATCAATTTTTTATTTTCATCATCTATTTTTTCCCCCCCCCCAATAATGTTTAAATCATTTACTGCACCAATATATATTGATGAAATGCATACACATATATTGTATGTATTTATCAATATTGTGTAAATGCAGGACCATTAAATAAAGCCAACTACTGGTTATCCATAATAAACATTGACCAGGTCTGAAGAGGAATTCTCCAGAATGTACATACTCTCATCAGACCATCTGTAACAAAGATCAACAACATCAAGCACACACACACACACACACGCACATACACAAAATCATTGTCATCAGTTTTACATCCATTTTTCTAGGTTTGCATGGTTCAGACACAATTTCACTGAGGCAGATTTTCTACAGCTGAATGCTCTTCCTGTCACCAACCATCACCTGCTTTGGAGCAAAGTAATATTTCTCCTTGGCCGGACATATTTTCACATAAGACTGGAAATAAACAACACTGTATGGCTGTAAGGCTCATTTACAGCAAAGATTCGCACTGATGCACACACATACACACATGTGGCAGGGTTTTGTCAAAGAAAACCACTCACAAGGCTTTGGTTGGCCCAGGGCTATGGTAGAAGACACCCCAAAATACCACACAGCAGGACTGAACTCAAAACTGCATGGTTGAGAAGGAAACCTCTTAACCACACACTGCTACCTGTGCACATACTCTTGAACCATTTGAAAATAGATGATAAGAAAATGTTCAACATCCATGGGATTCCTGTGTGTATACAAAGGTGAATAAAATATACAGAAATGCGTACCTCCATGCAGATAGAGCCAACAAGTTCTTAGTACATTAGAACAATTCTGTTGATACAAGTAAAGGACTGTCTGCTTTATCTAACATACAGCCATTAATTACAAACAAATACATAGAAACACTGACGAGATATTTATATAAGAATGTGTGTGTGCTTCCTTATATAAATATTTTTATAAAGGCATATGAAGATAGAGCTTACTAATTAGGAAAAAGCAACCAATAGATATCATGTAGAGTACACTTATTTCTCAAGTAAATATGTGTGTGTAACCATACCCACACACTCACACACATACATACATGTGTGTATATGCAGCTATGTATGTATGTAGGAGTTTGTGTATGTACGTGTGTGAGAGAGAGAGTGTGCGTGCATGTGTGTGTGAGAATCATCATCATCATCATTTCGACATCAATTCCCCAAGCTGGCATGTGGAACGGATGTAAAATGGTTCAACAGGATTTGATGGGGCAGAGGAGCAGGTCCTGCTTCACCAACTCATTTCCCCCGCATTGTTTCTATGGCCTGATGCTCTTTCTAACACCAACCACTTTACAGAGTGTACTACTTGGGTGCCTTTTGTGATACCATCACCGCCAGGGGTTAAGAGGGAAAGACAACCCCTATGACGGATGGGACACATTTAAAGGGGATGGCAAAGGAGGGAGGAGAGAAATAGCAGTGATTAGTGTAAGTGAGTGTCATATGCCAAGGCAGGTTCACAGAATGAAAACTGAAACCTGTACAGGAAAATATTCATAAGTATTTTAAAATTTAGTCTTGTATATATATTTGTCTGTATTACACAGACAGACACATAATATTCATTTATGCACAACATAAATGAAATAAAACTGAAATAAATTATAAAGCCTCGCCAAGGGAAATACTGTCATTATCACTGGTGTAGGAAAAAAGAGGGAAGGAATATCTTGATGGGACCCTTTCCCAGTTTGGCTGCTCCTCACAGAAGATAGACCAGATAGACTTCCTTAGCCAATCAAATAACAGAGATTAGCAGCTAATAAAGAAGTTATGAATTAGCTTAACACTGTGTGTGTGTGTGAGTGTGTGTGTGTGTGTAAATATGTATAGACACATATATATATACATATACATACATACATATACACATATATAATATATATATATATATATATATACATACAATATATACATATAAACACAATATATATATATATACACACACACATATACATGCATATACACATACACATATATATACACACATATTAAATGACACAATTTGTATGAATGGTAACCATTTACAATCAGCACACATACATATGTGCAAAAGTCCCTTATAAGGTATTGGCCAACCTATGGCTATATCCGAGATCACCAGTCAACAGCATCCATTCAAAAGGAACAGATACCAAACTACATGGTCCCTAAGCACACAGCTATGTCTGCCTGTCTGCCTGCATGTTATGTAATACTATTTAATATACACAATTTACAAAAGAGCTACTAATAGTTTCATGCTTTTAAATTGGTAGATTTATATAACATGCTATATACAGCCACGCAATCTTTCAGACTCAGTTCATAACATTAGATGTTAAAAAAACCATGTTGCTGGTCTATGAAAAAGCATAAGAAAAAAAAAAAGCGAGAAGAAAAAAACACAAAGAAGGTTGATGTAAAAAGTGGAATAAGAAAAAAAGAAAAATGAGAAACCCAAGATTTTCCTCCACTTTGACCATAGAAACCATAACTAATGTATCCAGTGCAGAATAATAATATAAGAGAAAGAAAGTCAATGACTGCAAGATAGCTATTCAATTCAGAGTGGGTGGAGACCTCCAGTTCAACAAAAGAAACCAGTCCATGTGCTTTGCATCTGCTAAAAATTTTGGATCTGGAATTAAGTAGTGTGATGGAATTGTCGGACCTAATGAACTGAGCCTAGAAGATTGCTTAGAGATATATCGTCATCATCATTTAACATCCACTTTCCATGCTGGTATGGGTTGGACGGTTAGACTGAAAACTGGCAAGTCAGGTGGTGCTGCACCAGGTTCCAATCTGATCTGGCAGTGTTTCTACAGCAGGATACCCTTCCTAACACCAACCACTCCAAGATTGTAGTGGGTGCTTTTACATGCCACCGGCACAGGTGGCATTGGCCATGACTTCAGTCTCAGCTTGATAGGTCTACACAAGCATGGTATATTGCCAAAGGTCTTGGCCACCTGTCACTGCCCCCATGATGCCCAATGTTCAAATGGTTTTTTTTTACGTGCCACCAGTATGGGTGCCAATCAGATGGCACTAGCATCGACCATGACTATGATTCGGCACTGGCATCAGCCACATACCATGCTATATAAATCTGCCAATTTATTGTATCTATAAAGCATGAAACTATTAGTAAGTAGTTCTTTTGTAATTTTGTATATCAAATATTTATCATTCACTGGTTGAAGTACTTTTTTTTTTTTTGCTGATCCTACCCACAATGGAACTGTAAACAATACATTTATCATATGACCAAGCAATTCACATATCAGCAATTGCTTTTTTCTTCTGTAAGTCTAACTTTACACTTACTGGGTTGGGCTGTGAGTGACTGAGATAGTTTCTATAGCTGATGAAGAGGAATGACAGAGAAACACAGGCATCCTATGATCTAATGATTTCACTCACAGCAAAATAAAATGTGTATTTACACAAGTCTAAGGGGAGAATTTTCTCCTGAGACTATCTCTGCAGCAATAGGTCTTATCAGATCTGATTACACTCAGACTTTAACATCAACTTTTTCATGACTGCACGGGTTACATGGAATTTGTTGATGCAAATTTTCTACAGCCAGGTGCCCTTCCTGATGCCAGCTATCACCAGTTTCCAAATAAAGTCATGTTCCCCATGACCAGACATGGTTCCAGGGAAGATTGAAAATGAAGGTCACAACTTGCATGATAGTGACATTTGTTTTCAACTATCACTTGACATCAAGGCAAGGAGACAGTAACATACACAGATACACACACAATGGGCTTCTTTCAGTTTCCCTCTACCAAATCCATTCACAAGGTCTTGGCCAGCCCAGGGCTATAGTGGAAGACTTGCCCTTCAAATTCTTAGTAGAGTTAGTTGCTAAACTGTAAGATGTATGGAGACAATCAACTTACCAAAATTCCTTTTAACTTCAATATAAGAAGAAATGTGTCATTTAAGATGTTAATAAACATAGCCCATCATATATTGTCCATGTTTTCTCATCTATACCAGCTGCTTAAGTGCTTGAAGCTTACTGACTTCCTACAATTGGATCCAAGGTTTGTATTGGGTTGAGGAATAATTCATGAGCATTTCTTTCAAATTTAGAAATGCATGCAGAAATAAATTGCATTGGCAAAATGCTTAATGTTATTTAAAAGAGAAGTTTTTGCTCTGCAAGTTGATTTTAAAAATTTTATTGGTTTTTGTGTATTTTCAGATCATTAAAATGGAATGTCAAGTGGACAAAACTGAGCATTTTCAACATCATTTGCTTTTTGCATTTAACCGAGATGTTAAGGCCGCCAAAGCTCTTGAGATTTGTGCTGTGTGTGGAGAAGGAGCAATGCCTCAAAGTATCACCTGCCATTGGTCTTTGTGCTTCACAAAAAAATGAGGATTTTGACCTCAAGGATGGATCACACACCAATTTACCAATTGAGTTCAATGAAGCACATTTGAATCAATTTCTTCCACCTTCATTCAATGGACAAAGTTCAGAAACTTGGCGGCTGGATGCCACACACTTTGAGTAAAAATCAACGCTCCACAATTGCCACCAATTTACTCACTCAGTATCACTCAACACATGGTCACAAACAATGTTTTCTTTACCTCATTGTCACTAGCAATGAAAAATGGTGCCTTTACATCAATATGAAGCAGCGAAAATAATGGCTCAGCCCCGACAAACAAGCAACTCCATGAGCAAAACAAGACCTTCATTCTCAAAAGACCATGTTGTGTGTATGGTAGGACTGGGAAAGCATAATTCATTATGAACTGCTTCAGCACAACCAAACACTCAACGTGGAGCTCTACATTAAAAAAATGCACCAACTCAACAAAGCAACTCCACAAAATGACCGAATAGGCAAAATGGCATTCTTCTGCAACACAACACTCGTCTTCACATGGCCATGATTCAAGAACTCGAATGGAAAGTACTGCCTCATCCTCCATACTCTCCAGACTTGGCACCATCCGATTTTCATCTCTTTTAAATTACTCTGCATGGTGCATTGTTCAATAATAACATGAAATTGAGGGCTTGGCTGGACGAATTCTTTGAGTCAAGACCAGACTTCTACCACCGAGGCATCAAAAAACTTATTGAAAAATGGGAGGAAGTCAGAAACAACAACAACTGAGAGTATGTTATTGATTAATTTGTTGTAGTTTAGCAGTGATGAGTGGAAAATGCAATATTTTGGACAGAGCCCTTTAGGGAAGGTGTGAAATTAAGGAGACACAGCAGAGGTTTACATCTTCCAAGTTAAAAAATAACTAGCTTCAACTTAAAAGATGCAAAACTCTTTTTGTTTCTCTTTAATTCTCTCTTTGGTCAAGTCTTCCCTTATCTGAACAGTGGAGTTTCTACACCACACAACAGCTTCAGTGTATTCTTTTATGTCGAGTTTACTAAAAATAATTACAAATTTTGCCTAGGCAGACCAACACCAGTCTCTTTGGATTCGGTTTTATTGTACACACACATACACACACACACAAACATACATACATATATGGGTAGGTAGATAATCACCAGAGAGAGAGAGAGAGAAAGAGCATATATGTTCATAACTATCTCTGTATATATATATATATATATATATATATATATATATATATATATATATACATATACATACAATCTGTATGTGTGAAATTACATATATATATAAATACACACATACTGATGTGTATGCATGTTTGTATGTGTGTCTGTAAAAACACACATAAACATACATATTTATATACATACATATATTTACATTTTTGGGTGTATGTATATACATGTGTGTGTGTGTGTGTGTGTATTGTAAGTCCTCAGATGAGAAAATTGGCAAAGGAAATTTGATCTTTCCAGGGGATAATGAATAAACAAGAAAGATCTGTGGCAGAGGTTGTCTGGAATATAAGGAACTCAATTCACCTCTGAACTTACACATATGCATAAAATATAGAACAAGAGTAAACAAACAATACACACACACATATTTGATTGTGTCTATGTATGTCTGTATGTGTGTGTATATATATATATATATATATATATATATATATATATATATATATATATATGTGTGTGTGTGTGTGTGTGTGTGTGTATATATATATATATATATATATATATATATATATATATATATATATATATATATATATATATATATATACACACACTCTTGCACTGAAAGAGGGTGAAAGAGAGAGAGAAAAAAGAGGTATTGCTGGGTTGCTTACAACCACACAGCTGATGTGGCTAACACTCCCCTAAATAAATCCTTTTACTTGAACTGACCTACCCAACAATACAACCTGAGAACTTGACCAAGAATTTAAATAAAAGCAGAAACACCCTTTTCATTCCTGCCATTCACTTCTAACCATCTAAAAATCCTCATACCTACTGGTCTCCATCACCATCACCACCACCACCACCACCACCACCACACTAGCTTTCTTCCCCAACCCCTTCTTCATATCACCATGTTCCCACACAAACAAACAACTTACATACATGCTAGTCACACCACCACCACCACTGCCGCCATACTCACCCTTCCTTACTCCATACAGCTTTTTATTTATTTAGCCAACTCTGGTTGCCTTGGTAATGGATGGAGCTGTGTAAGTATTGTATACAACCAATAATAATAATAATAATAATAATAATAATAATAATAATAATTTCATATACACACATATCTGCACCACCACCTCCTCCTACACTGTTACCAGAGCAAAGGATGTTTGAAGCATTATGTTTCCAATCCTAAAGCCTGCCTAAACATTTTGTTGTTGTTGTTATTTTATGGTTTCTTTTGTTTTGTGTGTGTGTGTGTTGTTTTTTTTCCTTTCTTTCTTCTTCCCCTCTTTCTTTGGAGTTGTTTACTTTTGTATGATGGGAGGAGGAGAAGAGGAGGTTACCAAGAGAACTGTTTGCCAGAAAGAGGAAAAGCTCAACAATACAGGCCAGTTAATGAACTCTTGTCAACTGCCATAGACCAGCTCTATAAACAACAGACATTAATAAAGGCTTGGCTCCCATGGTTACTGCCACTGCTAAAATAAAGGCAATATTTAGACTCCTGCCAGCCACAAAAACTTACAGAATGGAGTTTTATCAGGGGCAGAAAAACATTCTGTCAACCACCCACCATAACCCTCTGCCTTTTAAACTGAGGAGGAGGAGTGGGGTGTTGTTTTTTCTCCCAACACAAACCCTTCCTTAGCTAGCCTCCCCATAAACAACACAAATACAACTTCCTCTCTCTCTCTCACTCATATATATATATATATTACTATGTGACATTGTCTCAAACAAATGAAAAGTTTCATCACTACCATCCACATGTGTGTACGTGCCTGTCTGTCTGTGTGTGTGTATGTGTATGCACACACAAGTTATAACATGTAATGGTTTGATTAGTCTCACACACACACACACACACACACACACACACACGTAAACACATTATTTCAAGTAAAGATTTTGACACTTGTGTATGTGTCTGACTCAGATGCACACACACTGTACAATTAGGAGTATGTGTGTGTGTGTATTATATATATATATATATATATATATATATATATATGTATGTATGTATGTATGTATATATATATGACTTGGATTGGTTTCAGCCATGACAATAGCACCACCTGGAAAAGTCTTTTGGTTAATTATTTTGGGACGCCATGGACCACTCAAGCAGAGAATTGTTCTTGGTTGAGACGTATCCAGGTGTAGGTGGTTTATCCGGTATTTCCTGGAGGAATTTCTCCAGGTACCGTTTGAAAGTTGTGGGGTCTTTTTCTACTTTAATTTTTTTCAGGGTAACAT
This sequence comes from Octopus bimaculoides, assembly GCF_046866305.1. NCBI lineage: Eukaryota > Metazoa > Mollusca > Cephalopoda > Octopoda > Octopodidae > Octopus > Octopus bimaculoides. The sequence continues at coordinate 3,993,715 of NC_142931.1, forward strand.
TCAAAAGTGCAGGACCATTTGCAATGAAGAAATTGTGTCGCAATATTTTTATGTGATGTGATCTTAACCTTTGTAGGGGACGCATTGCACAGGGGCCTAGTCTTGGGTGAATTGTGTTGCTTATGGGGAAACTAGCTAAGGAAGGGTTTGTGTTGGGAGAAAAAAACAATACCCTCCTCTTCCTCAGTTTAAAATGCAGAGGGTTATGGTGGGTGGTTCACATGATATATATATATATAAAACATACAAGCACCAATATAGAAAGTGTCAACATCAGTGAGGTTTACTATCTACAGCTGTACAATAGGATAAATGCAATGAAACTATACTAATACCGGATGCAAAAGCTGATGAGAGGCTTTCCATGGCCAATTGTTCTTTTCTGTAAAACATTTCCATATCACTTCACTTTTATTTCTACCATATATACACACACACACACACACGTGTGTGTGTGTGTAATCTTAAAAGAACTCACAAATATTCAAATCTTGTAACTACATTTTTGTTTTTTAAAGATTATCTTTACTCTCTTAGCTAATTAAATGCTTTTCTACTTGTTGAAGCATTACCAAATTATACACACACACACACACACACACACACACACACACACACACACACACACACACACACACACACACACACACACACACACAAAGAGGTCACCACAGAATCCATAAGTCAGAAAAAATAGGCACTTGTATATCTGTCAATAGAGAGGGTGAATTAATCAAAATATAGAGCATTATATAATACTCTGAACCACTCCTATATCTTGCAATTCACCCCTCTGCACACTGGTATTTCCCACCCAGCCTTGTTTATCACTCACTCTTCACCTGTTTACTACCCCCTCACATTCTCTCATCCCCTTCAATGATTCCTAGTCTTTGTCCCCTCTTATGCTAATCTTCTGGTTTCCTGAGAATTTGCTCAAGCACCCTATCACTAACTTCCTTGTCACCTTCAGACATATTTCCTCCATAGGAAGACACCTAACCTGTCCCCTCATCCCCACCGCTACCAAACGCCTTTCAACGCTTGGCACCCACCCACCCACCTCCACCTTCCCCTCACAAATATTTCTTAGTAGTGGAAACGTCTCCTCCCTTTCCTTCTCCTCTCCTTTTCTTCAGTTTTGCAAGTTACATGGCAGCCACACTAGTGCCAGTGGAAGGGGAAAAGTACCCAGTACACTCTGAAAAGTGGCTGCAATCAGGGAGGGCATTGAGCCCATGTCAAAGATAACTCTGGAGCATGACACAGCCCTGCAGTTCACTGGTTCCCTGTCAAACTGTCCAACCCATGCCAGCATAGAAAGCTGAAGTTAAAGCATGATGAGGTCACACACACACACACACACAGATTGTTGTCTGTTAAAAAAAGTTTAACGAGTTTACTTTACAAGCCCATTGGTTACATTTAGTCCCAGTGTGTGCCACCTTGCACAAGTGTCTCTTCAACTTTTGGCCCAAGCTGACTATGCATTCTAAGTAAATCTAGTAGATGGAAACTGCAAAGTCCACCATGCATATGTGTAAGAGAGAGTGAGAATGAGAGAGTGTGTGTGAGTGCATGCTTGTGTATAAGACAAGTAACTTTCATTAGAGATCGTGAGAGCAAAACATCATAAATTAGTCATTGTGTTCACATTCTTGATGAATATTACAACTTGTAGCTCTGAACTCAAAGTAGTGATATAAAAACTCCCTTATTTATATACATGAAAGGATTAACAACAGGAAGAACATCTGACTAAAATTACTGCTTCGAAGATTATCCATCAACATTTACCAGCACAGAACTAGAACCTGCTGTCACCAAGTTTCTTACAACCTGGCAAACTTTCTACAATACTAGAGACTGTACGATTCACTGTTTCTTACACATCAAAGAATGAATTTCAACTCAGCAAGTGGCAAAGGGGCATCTGGCACTGACAAGCCCCAAACAGAGCAAAATGGATCTGTTGCTCATGTGAGTTATTCCTCAGACAATGTTCGCCTTGATCTGATATATATATATATATATATATATATGTGTGTGTGTGTGTGTATATATGTGTGTGTGTGTGTATATATACAAATATAAAAATGGGACAGAAATGCAATAGAGGACATTAATACATTTGGACAGATAGATGATACAAAGGCGGACAAGAAAGAAACAACAATTAGGACAGGCTAAAAAAAAAAAGACCTGTCATTCGTGGTTTTCTTTCCTCAGTCAAGTTCCAGAAGTCACAACCATTTCGGACAGTTACACTTGAGATGGTTCAGTCTGGTTGCCCCCCAAAAAGTCTAAGCTAAGAGTATTAGACCCCTTTGTAAGAAACCTAGCGAATGTGTACGGCAACAAAGACAAAAAAAAAACAAACAATATATATATATATATATATATATATATATAACAGTTTGCAGCCGTTTACTAAAAATGCAGGAACTGAACACCTATTTTGTATATCTTAAACTACCTCTGACGAGATTCGACTTTCAGATAATTTTAATTTTTTAATTTTATTAATTAATTTTTCTGAAGGTCTTGAATTGAAACAGCTATAAGAGATGTTTGTCAATTTTTTAATTAATAAATAATATTTCATTAATTATCTCTCTATTTTGTTATCTAATGGCTTCAAATTTTAGCATGAGGCCAGCATTTTCAGGGGAGGGATAAATTGATAACATTGACCCTAGTGATCAACTGGTACTTATGCTATTAACCCAAAAAGGATGAAAGGCAAATTCAACCTCAACAGGATTTGAACTCAAAACTTAAAGACAAATGAAATGCCACTAAACATTTTGCCTGTCATGCTAATGATTCTGCAAGCTTTCTGCCCTAATAATAACAACAATAAAACCATAGAATCATAGCTTTTAACAGAGTATATACACTTGGTATGATGCACAGATGGCAAAACCCACACAGACACACACACATTTAGCACTATCAATCAACCAAAGTGGTGAATAGCAATGGATTAAGTTACTATTTTCTTCTGAAGATCTGGCATTTCAGTGTGAATAGGGAATCTCCTACATAACGATTACTATACAACATACTTGTAGTTAGTAGTGAAACAGGTGATTAATGAATGACAAGGGAACAGGAATTACATAAACAACTTCATTAGCTCACAGCTGTTTCTGCTATAAGGAGTAGCGCACTCAGAGCAAAGTGCTTGTGCAACATCACTTTCTTTAAGTCTTTAAAATGAAGAGTATATTTATTTCAGAAAGCATTTCAATACAATTAAATGGGTCTCCTCTTCCACATTCCATCTACTTTGAGCATTTAGTAATTCTTTCCATCAATACTCATCACATCCTGTACCAACCCAGCCTTCTCTCTTACACACTACATTGGATTTCTCGAATGCAAAGTTGTTTGGTTTTTTTTTTTCTCTCTCAGTACATTCGTACTCCATCATTCCTGCACATTAACATTACACACCCAGTGGAGTATACTGACTTCATTTTTTTCCTAGTCTTCTTGAATCTCTACATTCAAGGTTTACTTCCAAATAGCATTGTAGTTTGTATACAAGCCTCATACAGTCTGGTGTTCACTCTAAAAGTGAAACCTTTTATTGCCAACAGAGGCAAATAGCCTTCTGATTTTTCATTAAGCCTATTCTCCCTCTGGCTCCTATACTTTCAGATCAACCTCCGCAACTGCTGATTAGGACGCTTAAGTAACAGTAACTACTCTTTGGAAACCTTCCAGGCATTTCAGGGAATCTGTTTACCAGCCCCGTGAGAGGTCTGCTTTTACCATTAACCCACCTATGATCTCAGTGCACCTTTTGTGCAGCCATAGTTTCCCCTATGGATGCATACTGAGTTCTTATCTACATCTTTTCTACATCTCAAGCTAAGTCATTTCCCTGATGAAAGCAGAGCCCTGTCATTTTTCCTACTAACTAATACTTTAGTCTTTGCAAAATTCACTCAAAGATCTTTCAATTCTAGGGTTTTCTTCCAATTATGGAAATTCTTCTCTAATTCTACAACAGATTCAGCTCTTCAAAGAACAAGGACCTCGGCATATAGGAGATTTCCAATAATGACCACAGTTGCACAAGAAACTGTCACAAAAAATAAGGAAGTACTTTTTTGTTTTAAATATTGTTTTAGTTATGAGTATCTGCTGCATGACATCATTTAATACTGTATTGCAATCAATACTTATAAAAATCAAACCATGTATTCTATTTATCTATAGAAATCAATAAATATGTTTGCAATGGCATTAATATAAGATATTGTCTGTCAGCACAAATAATTGAAATAACTTTTTGCTAATTAGCCTACTAGTAAATTGCCAACACACAAAGGCAGATATAAGCACGCACACAGACACACACAGACACACACAACCATATTTTTGCATCTATATTACCTCTACACATGCTTAAGACATTACAATCAAATATTAAAATCTATATTGGTGGAGGAGACCATACTTATATTTCAAGCTACACTATACTTACTGATTAATTATATCAATGATATTGGAAAGAATATTGTTTCTTGATGTACTTACACCAAATAAATTGGTGTTGTGTAAGTAACATAATGGCTACTTGCCTTTACTTTTTGCTGTCATATGCAAAAATAGATTTTACACACACACACATATATATATATATATATATATATATACATCCATTGCAATATATTTAAATGATTTTCTCCAGGGAAGTTCACTCAGGCTGGTTAGGCAGAGTTTGACAAAGAAGAAGCATCTGTTGTACAGAAGAATTATGCTCCTATGCAGACAGGTCCATTATCCAACTAACACTGAAAGGCTCTTTTATAGTCAGAAAAGGTAACACACTTCTTTGTACTTCTAAATCTTGATTCAGAATTAGGTACAATTTTTCCTATGTTGTATGTTTTATATCATTCCCATTCTAAATCATTTCCCCCCACTATTATTGCCTTCCAAAAAGTAAAATAGCATTTGTGGTCAATGAAACTATCACCAGCCTCACTTCACTAGTTCATAGTATTTCACCTGTACACCTATGGTTTATACATAACTTTGACTTTAGGTTAGGTATGGGAGCTTGTGCCATTGTAGCATGTTGCTGCATCCATCATTTCTCTATATTTGTTCAGGTTGTCCTGGGAAACCCTTCAAGTAGAGTCCCACTCAGTTTCCCTCTCAACGAGATACTTCGTCATTCACCATGATTCTCAGGCATCTGGCCAACCAACATGGACCATCGACCCCAGCTGGATCTTAGAGAAGAAAACACAATACACAGGATCCAACTAGGAAAACCAAGCAACATAAACAGACTGAACTGACGCTCCTGATCATACAAGTAACAGGACTTCACTAATATTATATATATATATATATGTGTGTGTGTGTGTGTGTGTGTGTGTGTGTGTGTGTGTTCTATTATTTTGCTCAAAATAATAGAGCACTCAATATAAGTTCAGTTACATATTCTTTTAGAATATTCCTTATAAAAGTTATATATATATATATATATATATATATATATAACTTGGGTTGCTCTTGTGTTACAGGTAACATGTAACCCAGTACAACCTGTTGCTTAGTTGGATCATGCTGTAACACTAACATCAGGAAAGAATGTTCTAGGTCATTTCTGTCATCTCAGGGTTCAAATACTTTGGATAGGGTTAACAGTGTATGTAGCATCTCAAGTTGGCAGAAGAACAAACTGATGGCAGTTGTTCTGTTCTGATTGAAGATGGATGATTAAGCACACTCAAGAGCAAGGAATCTTTTAAAAGACTTGTTTCGTAATCCTTGTGGATGACAATTTTTATGCAAAACATAAGAACAGCAGCAGAAATATTTTCAGTGTTTCTATCATTAAAGCAGACAATATTTTTCTCTTACAATTAATTCTAAGCTCTTGTAATAGTCTAACAAGTGAAGCAAAAAGAAAATGTGTAGTATATTTGTATTAATCATTAATAAACAGGGAGATGAAAAGATGACTTTTCAAATTAAATTATTGTCATACTTGCGGATGGTCATATTTTGCCAATTAAACACATGAACTATATACATTATTTACATCATTTACATTATTTACATTTGACGGATACTTGTCCTCATCTTGTTTGTTGTTAACATAACATTTTGGCTGATATACCCTCCAGGGGAAATTTCAAACCTGGGTTCTCATTCCTAAGGTATAATGATAATAATAATAATAATAATAATAATAATAATAATAATAATAATAACAGCATAAAAAAATACCTTAGGAATGAGAACCCAAGTTCAAAATTTCCCCAAGGCACCTGATGAAGGTTGGAAGGTATATCAGTTGAAATGTTGTGTTAATTGTGTTAACAACAGGCAAGATGAGGACAAATATCTGTCAAATGTAAATAATGTAAATAATTTCTCATCTCTTAAATATAGAACTACATGAACAATATATTTGACCGTCATTTCAGCTTTATTATTATTATTATTATTATTATTATTATAGTTTGTCAAAGTTCCTTCGTCACACATCCTGTCACCTCTTCAGTGACTCTTTATCCCATGTGTCTCCTCTTGCTCTGCTGATTCCATTTTGTCTTTCTGTGGTATGTATTCCTATCCGTACATGCATGTGCATCTGTATCCATGTGTGTGTGTGTGCGTGTGTGTGTATCATAAAAGCTTTGAAAGGAGTATTCTATGTTAAAAAGAGAAAGTTTCATTTATTGCAAAGATGGTATAATAATCTTTGGGCCTCACAGAATGAGATGCTCCAGTAGAAACTTGTTTAATCTATAACTGTATGGAGAAATGAATGCTAAAACTATAATGATGTTGAAAATCAGTAGATTTAGATATGACATTTATAAAAGTGTTATTTACCACACTAACATTCACAAGAAGCAGAAACTAGAGATAGGAGCCATAAAATAATAATTGCATTAGATAGAGAAACCTGTATATAAACAGTTTAGCTGATCACACATATATTGCTATAATCGCATAACTACACAAAAACAAATAATATATTAATATTTTATTAGGTTTTTAGTCATAGCTTTAATGCTACATATGCAGCTAAATGTAACCTGAAAATCAGATCAAACAGATAATATATGTAAGTTTTTATCAAAGAAGATAAACACAATCCCAAGCCAAATCACTGACTTAAGCAGAGATAATGAAATCAAACATATATAGACTTTTATACGGTTTCAATCTATGTGACTTCCAAATAACTTTTGTTCATAGAGGAGTGGTGGTGACCATAAACTTTGGAGGTCCTCCCTTCAGACGTTTAAGGTCGAAGTAGTTGACTTCACAGCATAGGATTCTTTATACTGCCAGTTGCAACAACAGCATTATCAGCATTGTTTCTACATCTATTTTTCCTTGCTTGCATGACAAAAGCAAACCTGTTTCCTCATCCGTCTTTTACCAGTTGTTGTGGTGTCTTATCCTTACTAAACTTCCTCACATCATTCGTCAGCAAATCTTTCCGTTTCTCTTTCTTCCATAACTTTCCTCCATTTCATTCACTTTCAATCTCTGTTCCACATCACTGGCTAATACCTGCTCAGTCTTCACACCATATCTATTTCCTCTTCTACCCAGTTTCCCCCCTTAACTCATTCATGTTCAATCGTTGATGCACACCAGCATTAAACACCCAGTGCAGCATGTTGGCTGCATTTGTTCCCACCTTTTACAATGGCCATGTCCTGCCACCATATTGCACTTTGTACGCAGACACCACAGTTTTCCTTAGACAGAAGCACCCTTTGCTACCGTAGACATAGCTGCCTCCTCAAGTTATCACACTGCCTTTTCTCTATGGCTGCTATGCATTCACAATACCTGGCTCCATTGCTGATTAGAACATTTAGAAAATAAAGCTATCCACTACTTCTAAGGAACTGTTTGAGCATCAGAAAGACTGTATTTCATGATGGATCTCACTACTTCCTACTCTAATTACATCATCATCATCATCATCATCCTTTGTTACATACACAATATGTACCCTCTCTCCCCCTCTCTCTCAAGTCGTTTCTGTTGCTTATACTCTTATTTGTTGTTATTTACATGAGAACAGGACAACCAGCCCAATGTCCTCTTTCATTCTCCTAGAACAAGATTCTCTTCTCTTTCATTGTTATGTGCAATCAAAGAGAGAGAGAGCTTGGGTATGAGAGTAACTGGGCAATGTAATTCTACATTATTTACATTTGATGGATATCTGTCCTCATCTTGTTTGTTGTTAACAATGTTTCAGCTGATATACCCTTGGGAAATTTCGAACCTGGGTTCTCATTCCTAAGGTATTTTTCAATGTTGCTGTTATTATTATTATTATTATTATTATTATTATTATTATTATTATTATTATTCAGGTCACTGCTTGGAATCAAACTCGAAATCTTAGGGTTAGTAGCCCATGCTCTTAACCACTATGCCATATGCCTGTGGGCAATTATGGAATGAATTTTAGGGCTTATAAATCTAATATTCTCCTATCCTTCCTTAATACCAATTCCCATATGCTACTCATACCTGCATTCCTCCAGACCTATTAAATACTGAAACAATGATGTCAGAGATGACAGAGGCTTTAACACCAAAACCATTGTCTAAGAGAAATCAAACAAAATGATTCTCTCTTTTAATAGCAACCTGCATGAGACCGCTTCTGATTCCATGATAGAATCTTCCTGCCTTTAAGTGATCTAAATGGAAACCTTCCATCAAAATTTCATGTTAAGTCATGTTCCAAGCACCAGCCTGATCGTGACAGATTTATTTTACAAAATACCTCATTATTTTCAAGATTAGTTGAAACAAAAGTAACGTACTTCAATAGAAATTCGGTAACAAAGGGTTAAACTGACTGACTTGCTGAGAAAAAACCAAATTTTCAATATTATTTCAGAAATTCCTCAGGTTTTTTCAAATATTCTTATGCATTCTTCTTTAAGTGCCATGGATCATTTCTTGACTTGAAATTTTCTGAAACCAATGGAAATCTTCCCCCCCCCCTTCCTCAGCTGTAGAAATGTCAGGGCATCAGACAAAATAGGTAATGGCTTTTCTTCCATCCTTCCACCTCTTAACACTTTGAGTTCAAACCCCACTCAACTTTGCTTTCAACTTTTTAGGACTGATAAAATAAAGAACCAGTCAGGTACCAGGGTTGATGTAATCAACTTGCCCCACCTCTCAAAACTCTGCCTTGTGGTAAATTGAAAGAATCACCATTATTATTATTATTATTATTATTATTATTATCATTATTATTATTATAACTGAGGTGGTGAGCTAGCAGAATTGTTAGCACACTGGGAAAAATGCTTAGTGGTATTTCGCCCATCGCTATGTTCTGAGTTCAAATTCCACCAAGGTGCCGTTCATACTTTCAGGATCGATAAATTAAGTACCGGTCAAGTACTGGGGTTAATGTCATCGATTGTCCCCCTCCCCACAAAAATCCAGGCCTTGTACCTATAGTAGAAAGGATTATCATTATTACCAACTCCAGTATTTCTATAACAAAATGGGGCAGTGAATAGTTTATGGCCCCCTGTAATAGTTTACAGCCCCTTTAATAACTTGAAGGTCCCTTTCAGTTATAAATACTTTCCAGTTCAGTATGCTACATTGTACAGAAATATAAAACCAACAACAAATAAATAAATAAAAAGCTATTGATAAATAAGAGCAGTCAACAAGCAGCCACTTTAAAATGGTTGCAACAGCTGCACTCTGCTCTGGAAGCAATGCATTATGTTCTTACAATAAGGTACCGTAATAATTTTGTATACTTAAAAAATATTAATGTGTATATACAGTAAAAAGGAAAAGAGTGAAGAAACGAAAAAAGACTTTTTGATAAAATATATCTTATCTCAGTAAATGATATCACATAGATAGATCAAAAGATAGAAATAATATTTTGTACATCTTTATAACTTATTCTGCCATCATAGGGAAAAAGGTGCATTCAACAAATAATGCTTCTTGGTAAAATTTAATAGAAATTGTATATCTTCACAACATTATTTAAAATAAACTCTACAACATATTTTCCAGAGACATATGTAATAATATTTTCAGTAAATACTGTGGAAATTGACTTTGAAGAAATGTTTTCATTTGCATATTTTTTTTACAGTTTCTTTTTTCCCTCAGTTAGCATAAGTTCAGTGATATTTAACACATTTTCTAATCCAAAGTTCTGTGAGGTTTAATGTGTTTCCTAATTCTAATAATGAATAGGAAACAACATGTCTGTTGCATCTGTGTAATGTTTGATTATGGCAGGTAAAATATTGTGCCAGCAATAGAAAAAGTTTCTCACACACAATGTCATTATCAATTATAAATCAAATAGGAATAAGTGCTTCAATTAAATTAATTGAAATAAAGATACTTTTCTCATTAAGAAAACATAGAAAACAAAGAAAATAACTGGAAGACAAAGAACAGACTATCATATTTCAACAAACCTAAATATCGTGGATATATTTTTTCAATAGATGACACTGTTCATATTATGAAGCTTTTTTTCAAAGCCAGTTAAACTGTAAAGATGACTATGGGTGAAGCAGGGCTTCACCAATAGTGAGCTTTACATTGAATGTTCAACAGAAAATGTCTGTGCTTGCGATATGTTGATGGTCATAGCAAAACTAAGACAAACTGGAAATTGAATTCATCTGAACTGAAATGGGACATCATCTCTCGAGTCAGTGTGATGGAGGATCTTGTGCACTTGTCTAATCAATGCAGCCTATACAGTTCTATATTTAAGAGATGAGGAGTTATGTGCATTATTTACATTTGACAGATATTTGTCCTCATCTTGCTTGTTGTTAACACAACATTTCAGCTGATATGCCCATGGGCATATGGCATAGTGGTTAAGAGCATGGGCTACTAACCCCAAGATTCTGAGTTTGATTCCAAGCAGTGACCTGAATAATGATAATAATAACATTGAAAAATACCTTAGGAATGAGAACCCAGGTTCGAAATTTCCCCAAGACACCTGATGAAAGCTTGGAAGGTATATCAGCCAAAACGTTGTGCTAACAACAAACAAGATGAGGACAAATATCCATCAAATGTAAATAATGTAAATAATGTAATGCACTCTATGTTCAGGTGTCTCTTGAGACTGTGCGACGGAGCATTGTGTTTGCATATCATCAAGTCTATTCCTTCTCTGTTCGGGTGACTCCTGAACTCCCTCCTGATTCTTTGTGAGGGTCTTTTGACTCTTGTCCTAATGAAATTCCTTGCACACATATATACAAAAACATACACTTAGCGTAATATATGTACACACACACATACAGAGAAAGAGTGAGACAGAGTGTGGTAATATATATATATATATATGAGAGAGAGAGAGAAAGAGACAAATAGACAAAAAAGATATAAGACAGGTGTACTTGTCTCCTCTGGTTGATTTACATTTCACATGAGAGATGGTGAGTAGCATACACAAGAGATATACATAGACAGAGAGTGAGAGAGAGTGTGCTAAGTGTGTGTGTATGTATATATATGGAGAGAGAGAGAGAGAGAGGAGAGAAAAGCATAAGAAAAAGAGAGTCAGATACACAGATAGAGAGAAATGATGACGATAATGTCAGTGCTGATCACATTGATGATAGTGGTGATGGTAGTGATGATGGTGGTTGTGGTGGTGAAGGTAATGATGGCAGTGGTGATACTGATGATGGAAATGATGATGATGCCAATGCATAAATTTTGCCCTCATTGGTGAAATCATTTCCTTTGTCATGTTTTTTTAATGCCCCCACCACCACCACCACCACCACCACAAGGCTGATTTTTAGGAAATCTATATTTAATTCAACATAAAAATCACCCAGTACAATCTGTAAAGCAGTTTGCATTATAAAGGGCATCCAGCTGTAGAAGCCATGCCAAAACAGATGATTGGAGCCTGATGCAGCCCTCTGGCTTAGCAGCTCTTGTCAACCCATCCATCCCATGCCAACATGGAAAATGAACTTTGATGATGATGATGATGATGATGATGATATTACTGGTATTAATTTCACTGACCTAATGAGAAAACTTCACTCTAACACTTCCCTATAAAGAATTATAATCATTAATCATCATAACCTGTTTAGAGTAAAGAAATTTTTTTTTTCTTTAAATCTGTTAATTACATACATTATTACACTACTAATAAAACACAAGCACTGGCTGTAATTCACTTGAATTATGTTATCGGTTAATTAGATAATTAGTTCATTGATTAATAAATTGATTTGTCAAAGTTCTTTCATTAGTCTTATTGATGTCAATGTGAACACCCCCACCCACTTACTCTATTGCTTTGTATTTGTATCATAGTGTTTTGTTCCTGTTCTTATGATGTATATATATATTCAATGAGTAAGAGTAATTTCAGCTGGAATAATAATGGTGGTGTGGTGCATTTTTGTAAAGGATGGTCAGTGTCTTTGCAGTGTGCTGTGTTGGACTTTCACATTAGTGGACACATTTCTGCATCTGTGAATGCATATACACTTACATACATTGTTATTGTTAGTTTGTCCATCATTATCAATGATGACCAAGGATATCACATGGGGAAAGGGGGGTACAATGTGTCCAGCTGTGACCAATCAAACCAATGCATGCTCGGTAGGCTCTGCTGCAGATCAGGAACTGGTGGTCTGCTGTGACTGAAGGCAAAGAGCTAGCTCTGGACTTACTCTTTTACTTGTTTCAGTCATTTGATTGAGGCCATGCCTTTAGTCAAGCAAATCGACCCCAGGACTTATTCTTTGTAAGCCTAGTACTTATCCTATTGGTCTCTTTTGCCGAACCACTAAGTTACGGGGGACATAAATACACTAGCATCAGTTGTCAAGCAACGTTGGGGAGACAAACACAGACACACAAACATATACACACACACACATATATATATATATATATATATATATATATACGACAGGCTTCTTTCAGTTTTCGTCTACCAAATCCATTCACAAGGCTTTGGTTGGCCCGAGGCTATAGTAGAAGACACTTGCCCAAGGTGCCACGCAGTGGGACTGAACCCAGACGGAATCATGCAGTTCATAAGCAAGCTACTTACCACACACCCACTCCTACATCTTGTGCATTTTGCATTGTCTTTGTGCCCCTGCAATTCTGTTCTGTTCACAAGACGTGGCACCTCGGTTGGTGCAGCTTTGCCAGACAGGATGGTCTTGTGCTTGCATTTCCCAGGTGTCAAGGTTGATCTCAAACCTCTTCACACATACATACATACATACTTACATACTTACACAAACACACACGCGGCGCGCACGCATTGTTGTCTTCCTGTCCTGTCAGGTGGTTTGTCATTTGTTTTACCCATTCATGCATTTCAGCTTTTCACAGCAGTTGGCTTGCTGCAAGTTTCTCATAAATACTTATTCATACTCATTTACACACACACACACACACATCTGCAGACAAACATATACAGCTACCAACCTACATACATATATCTATATGTATAATCACATTCACATACATGTAGGAGATATACATGAATATATGCATGTGTACAAGTGTGTGCATTTGTTTATATATATATATATATATATATATAAGTCAGTAAATAGTGGGGTTGTGTTAACATTTTTCCTATATATATATATATATATATATATATATATATATATATATATAGATAGATAGATAGATAGATAGATAGATATATATATACTTTATTTCTAACAAAACTGTCCGATGAACGGGAACGTGAAACTCAGAGTAACAGTCTTTTGTTATATTTCTGCTGCTTTTAAATAAAGCATATTACTCTACCTCTGGTATTTGAGTACTCTTTTTTCCACCTTGTTGCACATTTTATGTGCTTACTCCGGTATATATATATATATATATATATATATATATAGATATAGATATAGATATGGGGATAGAGGTAAATGTAGTGCGTGAAGAATGAGAACAAAGGTGCAGCTTGGTGAGATATAAGAGAATGGGCGGAGGGCAAGATGAGAGAGGAAGGAGTGACTCAGGGAGGAGGAGCAATGGGGAGTGAAAATTACAGGTGCATAAGGGTCATCTATAGTGAGTGGGTGCTGGGAATGATAGCTGATATGCAAAGTGTTGTTAATAAAAGCAGGGCAGAGGAGGAGGGAAGGATGGGAAGGGACATTTAATGAAAATAAGGGATGGTGGTAGGGGGAAGCATGTAATATGTGACATGGAAGGATGGAAGGGGTAGGGAGGGAGATGAGATGTGGAGAATGCTTGACAGGGCAGTATTTGTGGAGGGACAACACCCAACACATGGGGAAGAGGGTTCAGTAAGTAGATGAGAATTGGGGAATGCATAACAAGGCAGTATGGACATAGGTTACTATCTACTTTATATGAATTTCTGTGAATGGATATTCTTTTACTTGTTTCAGTCGGTTGACTGGGGCCATGCTGGAGCACTGCCTTTAGTCAAACAAATCGACCGCAGGACTTATTCTTTGTAAGCCTAGTACTTATACTATTGGGCTCTTATTGCCAAACCACTAAGTCACGGGGACGTAAACACAGACACACACACACACACACATATATATACAACGGGCTTCTTTCAGTTTCCATCTACCAAATCCACTCACAAGGCTTTGGATGGCCCAAGGCTATACTAGAAGACCCTTGCCCAAAGGTTCCATGCAATGGGACTGAATCTGGGACTATGTGGTTGGGAAGCAAACTTCTTACCACACAGCCACTCCTAAATTTGAGCCATCTGGGTCAGTGATGGCGGGTTATCACCCTTAGACCAGTCCATATGGGCTAAAATGGCGAAAGGGGAACTCCATCCTTAACTTGCTTTTAGCTTGTGAAGCAACCTCACTGACCTGGATTGATTATTTTTTGCTTATTAACTGACTGTAACAAATTTCGACCTCCAAAGTTTGAAGAGGTATATGGCCTTCGCCATTAGAGTCTGACAAATCAACCATAGGGCTAAGCAATCACTTTATGGATGTGAAACCATTGGTCACTCTATGACCAAACGTATACTTAACTGCATATAAACACACACACACATACATATAAACACACATACATACATATATATATATATATATATATATCAAGCACCCACTACACTCTCGGAGTGGTTGCCGTTAGGAAGGGCATCCAGCTGTAGAAACTCTGCCAAATCAGATTGGAGCCTGGTGTAGCCATCTGGTTCACCAGTCCTCAGTAAAATCGTTCAACCCATGCTAGCATGGAAAGTGGACGTTAAACGATGATGATGATGATGATCTAATACATATTTATTAGTCACTGTTTAAAAGACATATTTATCAGTAGCTATATATTTTATACATATATATCAATGACTACGCAGATATATATATCACAGCAAATTTGTCGTAGTTACATATCATACATATTTATCAATGGCTATATTTGTATTATACATATTTAGCAGCAGCAGCTATCTCTCTCTCTCTCTCCCTCTCTCTCTCTCTCTCTCTCTCTCTCTCTCTCATATATATATATATATATCTATATCTATATCTATATATCTATATATATATATATAGAGATATATATATATAATGTGACTGATGCCAGTGCTGCCTTCGCTGGCTTCTATGCCAGTGGCACATAAAAAGCACCAACCGATCATGGTTGTTGCCAACCTCCTCTCGCCCATGCTGGTGACATGTAAAAAGCACCCACCACACTCTCGGAGTGGTTGGCGTTAGGAAGGGCATCCTGCTGTAGAAACACTGCCAGATCAAAATGGAGCCTGGTGCAGCCTCCTGGCTTCGCAGACCCCAGTCGAACCGTCCAACCCATTTCAGCATGGAAAGCAGACGTTAAACGATGATGATGATGATATACTAAATAATGAGAATGATGATGATATATATATATATATATATATATATATATATATATATATATATATATATATATATATATAATGAATTTACCAGTAGTTATCTTTGTTTGTCAGAGACATTCCTTAACTTTTAACAAGTGTTAAACTATATATTCATAACACTAATTTCCACAATTCCCTTTAAGTATTTAATTGTGTCATCTTTATAAATTCTTTTTTAATCTTTACTTTTTCCAACATTTGAGAAGAACATGCTTTACAGTTTTAGTTTTGTACAGAGAAATTATTATGGAGAGTTGAAAATAATATTATAGGCCAGGTGACATTACAAATATGACCATTTGCATAAGTTAAATTGCTTCTCTAAAATTCTCCTTTCCCCAGTGAAGTGTTTAACATGCAGAAGAAGCAAAACCGATCTCTTCCAAAGCTGCAAACAAGAATCTAAGTCTGAAACACTTTGGATGCAACAAATAAATATAGTTTAAGAAATACTTTAAGAAAAATATTACACACATACACACACACACACACACACACACACAGAAATACACAAACCAATTAATTTATGATTAAGCCAGGATTGTTCAAAGAATAAATTTGTATATATTAAATCTAAACACAGACATAGGAAGGATACAAAACAAGGAATACCATGTGCCAGGTGTGACCAGATGTTTGATTTCTTTTCTTTTTCATTTATCATTTTTTTTTTTGTATATTTTCTGTTTACATTTAATATACACAAGCACACACACATGCATGCATGTGTGTGTGTGTGTGTGTGTGTGTGTGTGTGTGTGTGTGTGTGCTTGCTACAGCTTTATGTTAGCAAGAATGGAAGACATTACCCATAGCTGAATTCCATTGAAGATGCCAGCTAACATGATTAGTGAGCTGTTTATATAAATATGATGTATATTTGTAGTTTCAAAACACATTGGTCTTAGTCTTTTGTCTACATAAATTGCTGCTTAGTTATGAAGATATCCAACTGTAGATGCCAGTCAGTTATGAAGCAAATAGTCAGGTAGCAACACAACACTAGTCATGTGTTGTTATATGGTGGAACACACTACTATTACATAGTATGGCAACACAGCACCATTACTGTGTAATATAGTGCTACAAACAACACCAAGCATGTGTAGCAGAACACAGTGTATATTTTCCAGTAAGATTACTAGTATAAACTCCACCAGTTTATGTAAGTTCTTACATCAGTTGTAACGCACGTACACACAACACTGTTTAAGACATTTATTGTTGTGATGTTGCTAGGTGATCAACTAGACAATCAAATGTAGCAGGATTTCACCAGATTACTATAAATGCTAACTTTTGTTGATCCTAAAATTATGTTATCTCAAACTGTAGAGATTCCTAAAACAGTTGTTATAAACCCCTGAGGGTTAATGGGGCTGTACAGAGAACGTATTCAAACTAGGTGGGGATCAATAGGTCATGAATAAAATTCTAAGAAGTCCACAAAATTCAAGAATGGAAAAGTTTAATTTCAATAGTTATTCACAGGTGATCTATGGCAAAAAGAAATCTGCCAAAGCCAGAACCGTTTTCTCATGTCATGGCGGTATTAGATGTTGCAGAGAACGGTTTCAGAATTTGGAAAATTTCTCATGCCATTACAACATGAACATCGTGAAAAACACTTCCATAATTTATTCCAGTCATAAAACACATTTTTTTTTTTTACAAAAAAGCCTATAAATTTAATACCCAAACTAGTTTATTTTCTAGGGTTCTTCTCACAAGTGACACCAGATGATGACAAGTTGAAATTCAAGTCCCCAGTTATGAGATAAGTCAAAATCCATAAACTCATTGTAATGTGTTTTAGTTGCTGATTTCTCATTGTACTTTTCCCAGGGAAATCTCCCAATATCTGTGTGTGTGTATGAGTCTGAGTGTATTAGCAGGTTTGTATGTATGTGAAATTAGTTTTGTGTATTTTATTATGGTTGCTGACTAATTAGTAAATACACATAAACAGAGACCTAACCAACACTCTTTTCCCCTCATTCTGACTATTTTGGGGTTTCATTTCTTTTGTTCATTTCCAACAAACTTAACAGTTTTGTATCAATGTACATTTGTTTTTCAGGAGTATGTAGTTGAGAGTGTTGATAATTTGTCTGCTCACAGCTTAAAAAGAAATGTAGAAATGCACAACTATTGCCCCTCTGTGTGTGTGTGTGTGTGAGAGAGAGAGCCATCGTTATCATCATTTAATGTCTTGTTTTCCATGCTGGTATGGGTTTGCAACTTGGTAACCCAAATGAAAAGCTAAAGAAAGTGGTTAATCAGTCTTCTTCCATAATTATAATTCTTACATTGTAAATCATTACAACTTTCTGTTGTATTTATATTATAGTCAAAAATTATATGCATTCTTGTTTGTAATTTATTAAAACAAAAGCAAGAGTTGAACAATTACATCCTTTCTCAACATCGTCTCTTGCTTTTCAATGCAATTCTCCCAGCAAGGTTGCTTATTCCATCAGAGCACTTCAGCTGGACGCACACAGCTTCCCACTTCATTGTCCACAGCAAATCAATGACTTGGTAAAGAATGGTTGAGCAGTCTAAAGAGGTGATAGTCAGAAGGGGCAAGATCTAGACTGTTTGCAGAGTATTCCAGCCATGTGAAACCCAATTTTTTAATGGTTTCAACAGTGTGGGCAGCAGCCGTATGTGAGTGTACATTATCATGCAACAATAACACTCGCTTTCACAATAGACTTTGGTGTTTGGTGCAAATTGCTGTTTCAGCTTGTTGGCCAGCATTTCACCATACCTTGATCCCTTTTCCTGATAATATTTTCCAGTATAAGCCCTTTTGCATCCTGAAAAACAGCATCACTTTTCCTTCAGGAGGTAGAGACTTGAATTTCTTTTTCACTGACAATATCAAGTGTTTCCACTCCATTCTTTACCTTTTGGATTCTGGCTCAAAGTAGTGGACTTAGGTCTCATCTCCCATGACTATTCTCTCCAAAAATGCTTCACTCTCACTGTTGTAGCACTCAAGTAAGCAGTGACACATTTCCACACAATTGCATTTATACACTCTAGTAAGCTCTCTTGGCACCCATCTCGCAGACTTTACAGAAGTGAAGCTTGTCGAGGATGATTTCATATGCAGAACCATGACTAATTTGCAGAGAACATGCCACCTCATCAATGGTCACTGGTTACTTTGCCAGAACCATCTCTTAAGCTTGTTGAATCTTCAAATCAGTGGTGGAGGTTGATGGGCATCTGGCTCCCACTTTTTGCTTCACCTTTGTTCAGCCATTTTTAAACATCTCAATCTACTCATACACACTTCTGCACTGTCCTCGTATAGTACTGAAAGCTTGTGATGACTTTCAACCCGTGACACACTTTCAGACCAGAGAGATCGGATCAATGACCACTGTTCCTATTAATTGCACAGTGCCAGTGGAGCAATCAAGGCTAAACCTTTGTTATGCAATCACAAAAGTACCACCTTGTAGTATGCAAACTACTGAAGACCGTGCAACCATCCTAAAGAATGTTTGGGCAAAAGTGCAGATAATTTTTGACTTCCACTTCTATTTTATATTATAATGAATTGGGATTCAAAACTCATTAACTATTCAGTGTATTGGGCCTTGATGTGAAGAAGAAAAATGTTTGTAATATTCACTGAAGTTTTTAAAATATATTTTTATTTCTATGGTCACTAGTAAGACGATACTTGTGTGTTTGTTATGAAGTCTTTGAGAAGATGGATTGGGATGAGAGAAAAAAAGAAAAAGATATTTAATTTTTGAAGACAATGAAAGGTTTGGAAAACATCAGACTTCAATATCATTTAACAACTGACCATCTCATTGGAGCAAGAATGAAGACCACTTAAAATATGCCATTTAACATAGCAATATATAGAATGTCACATGCAGCTGAATATTATTGTTATTATTATTATTATTATTATTATTAAGGTCGAGAGTTGGCAGAATCGTTAGCGTACTGGATGAAATGCTTGGCTGTCGCTACATTAACCTGTCGCTACATTCAAATTCCGTTGAGGTTGACTTTACCTTTCATCCTTTCGGGGTCAATAAAAATAAGGACCAGTTGAAAGCTGGGGTCGATGTAATCAACTCATTCCTTCCCAAGAAATTGCTGCCCTTGTGGCAAAATTTGAAACCATTATTATTATTATTATTATTATTATTATTATTATTATTATTATTACTACTACTACTACTACTACTAGTTCTAAAGGAACTCATACTGATGAGATGGCCAAGTATATTGGTAAGATAGTAAATTCATAACGTCAGCAATTTCAGTTTTTGTATCCAGTCAGAAAAGTCAATATTTAGATGTTTTAATACTGTCATGGCTTATGTAAAATACTGCAGTATATTGTTGAGGAATTTCTCTTTGCCAAATATCTCAAAAATTGAAACATTTTTTTTTTTTTTATTTAAAGCATTGTTTTAAAAAATTTACAATTTTCTTTAATATTCTTATTGAAATTACTTCCAAAACTTCAGGAAATACAATTGGTAGGTAACAAACAAGATTTTTCAGTTTTCCTAGCGTGAAAAGTTCTCAATATATGTCAGAAAAAACACCTCAAATGCTTTGCATGTATCAAGTCTATTCGCAAGAAAAAGCAAAGAAATCCACACAGTTTCCATTTGTTGCATTAAGATGTAAAACTAATGAAAGATGTTGCAAACAGTTTCTTTTGCAAACAGAAGGTAGTTATCCTGAGGAGACATCGTAGGATGGTGAATTTTTTGATTCAGTTGTAGAGTTCTTCAATGATAAGAAAGAATCATGAAGATAATGAACTATGACTATATACATATATCACCTGTTTCATTTAACAGACAATTTATAATTTTAATAAAGCACAGAAGTGATTAAAAGGAAAACAACATAGAAGCTGAAATGCTTACTTTAGAATTTCAAGTAAAGATTGGTCGATATAAATCTTCTTTAGCCATGGTAATTTTCAGTATTTCTCCAGTCACGGCTACAATAAGAAGCAGATGAAATTATTTCAGATAACAATCAACTCATCAATATCTTAACATTATGATCTGAACTGGTTTGTTTCTTTCACTCTATGTTGAAGACAAAAAATACAGACAAGAATTGATTGACCTGAAGAAGGTAAGCTCATTGTCCAAATATAAAAGAGTGTAAGAATATCTGGAGCAACACATTTTTACTTTCATTTCCAAGGTTTTCAATAGTTCAAAGTGGATTTAGTTATATATAAATGTATGATGAAATAAACACAAAAACACACTAAACAGGTGATGAATGTGGTGGACTAACATTAAAAATTATACATTTTCACCTGGATATTCACTCCACTCTAAGCAGTCACCAAGTCTTGTTCCAATCACATTAACAATATAAAGTCCTTCAGTTAGAAGGAATTTTATTACAGCATTATTTACCTCCACTGCATCAGGATGCTAAACTACTTCATCGCATTTTCTCTGAATAGTTCTTGGTATTTGATAATTTCTTGCAATTAATTGTGCCTGTTGAAGTTTTTAAATAACAGGTTTTACATGCAAATGACAATCCTACACTATTCGGTCCTTATTAAAATATAGATTAAATTGAAATATAGAAAGCTACCTATTTTATATATATATATACATATAGGTGGTGAAGCAATGACCTTTGAACATTGGGCCTCACAGAGGCAATGACGAAAGACTGAGACCTCTGGAAATATGCTGTGACTGAGAAGACCCAGCAAGGAAAGTGAGATCACAGCCATAGCCTACACTAGTGTCACATAGCCAGCTCGTTTAAAAGGTACCTTTGAATCATCAGGCGACGTTCCATGCTTGAGGAGACTTATTGAGTCAAGTAAATCAAAATCAAATCAAATCAAATCAAATGGAAATTGTAATTGTGGCCAATGCCAGTGCTGGTGGCATGCAATAAGCACCATTCATGCGTGGGTTGCTGCCAGAGCTGCCTGACTGGCTTCTTGTGCCAGTGGCACGTAAAAAGCACCATCTGAATGTGGTCGATGCCATCCGAATGTGGCTGATGCCAGTGCAGCTCGATTGGCTCCCATGCCAGTGGCACCCACTACACTCTCAGAGTGGTTGGCATTAGGAAGGGCATCCAGCTGTAGAAACATTGCTAGATCAGATTGGAGCCTGGTGAAGCCTCCTGGCTTGCCAGTCAAACCATCCAACCCATGCCAGCATGGAAAACGGATGTTAAACGATGATGATGATACACACACACACAGGAAAGACAGAAGAAAGCTTACTGTAAGATTAAACATAAATGGTAATTTTTCCTGGTGTTTAGTGGATTAAATTTAAAAGGAAGTTTACAATGTTTTCAACAACAAAATCAATCCATTATTAATTAATGATAAAATACAATCTACCAACATCTCTCTAGCAATAAACATTTGTCACAGAAACTAATGAGTAATGACCAGGTAACAACGTTTTAGAAATACATTTTATATCTTTGTTAACACACTGTTACATAAATTATCTCTCTTTGATTTCTAACAATGAACACCGTTAACATTTGAAACATTCATAAATTGTACATTAAAACTGATTAAAGCAGGCAATATTTGACAGCAGATTTTATGAATGTATATATTACACCAATCCTTTTTTTTTTTTACTCCACTCCACTAAATTTAAAGATTACCATTGTATTTTGCTGAGTGGTTGAATTTCATTTTGGAGGGGAGGTGGGGTTATAAGGGCAATAGACCGAAAAGTTTGAGAACCTTACATAGTGTCATAAATCTTTTCCTGATCCTAGAGGATAGTTCTTATTGACTTCAGTGGATAAAGAATTATGGAAGTTGCAACATTCATGCAGATCCCAACACCATCAGCAGAGTAAATGAAATAGTTACGGCCAGGAATAAAAAAAAAAAAAAAAACTGGTTCAAAGACTTGATACACTGGGAATATACCATCATCTGTACTGCTTAAACCAGTTCAAACATACACCTGCTACACACACACACACACACACCCTAGTACACACATGAAAACATATTTAACTAAAGGCAAACAAAGAGAAGGAAACATCAGTGAGCAAGTGAGTACAGAGTGGGTGTGTCTGTATGAGCATTGGTAGGACATAGTCTACTGCATGGGATAAATGATACTGGGTTGGGGTTGAGGTCTGTACAAAGAACAAATTTAAACAAAACCTGCAACAATCTTATAAACCAGTTTTTATAGCTTCCTGGCTAAACTTTTATAAAAAAGCTAGCAGAATGGATAATTGTTTTTCTGGTAAACAATTTCATTAGAAGTGAACATCAAGTACATTGAAATGATTCAGTAAATTATATAGATAAAGAAGCTAATTGGAAATTGGTTTTGAATAATAAATAAATAAATAAATCACAAAGAACTTGAAAAAAGAAAGGGAGAAGAAGAAGAAGAAAAAATGGCACTGAGTATAGCAGTGATATTTTTAAAACAACAGAAATAAAAATTAATAAATAAATATAATGAAATATAAAATAAAAGTAAGAAGATGGTATGATTTAAAATTGAAAAATGCAGAGGAAAAGCAAGTAGAATGTGATAAAAATAGCACATTATTACAACAACTATTATTAACTGTGTATGATGCTAGCACAACAAAAACAATTGTAAATTTTAAAGCTGAGCCTCCACCACTACCATCATCATCATCATCATCAGTGGTGTAAGTGATGGCATTGATAACATTGATAATGATGATGATGACAATAGAGAAACAAGAAGATCAACAACAATAATGAAATTTCTCATCAAAATTTCAATAAGGCTTCTTACTGATTAAATTTGATAGAAATATATTGTGGAGAAGAGAACATAAGCAATCTATAATATCTTCACATTTCTGTATCTACTGAAATTGTTATATTTTTATAATTTTACAGTCAAAAATTACAACAAAATTTGAAAAAATAATTTAATGATGAACAAGAAAAATATCATCAGGAATATGTTCTATGATTTACATATTATGAATAATAAAATGGTAAAAAATAATTAATAATTTCCAGCTTATTATAGACAACAGTATCACTGATTGTGTATGTATAGAACACTTGAGTATATATAATGACAGGGCTGTGTGTGTGTGTGTGTGTGTGTGTGTGTGTGTGTGTGCAGAACACAGACACATATTTACAAGACTAAGATGTTTATATCATAAATAAAGTAAGAAAATTAATTATTATATCCACACACAAACACGCATATATATATAAAGGGATGTGCATGTGTTTATATATGAGTGTGTGTATACATATAAATATATATATAATGTAGGTATAAATATGCGTGTGTGCATAAACATATATATATATGCATGAATGTATGTACATGTGGAGATATATAGATATATATGTAAATTGACATGATGATGAATGTATGTTGTTATATATATTCATGACATTATTGAGAAAAAAATTAGCTACCAAGAATTTGAGTGTTTGTAAAATATATAAATACACACACGCACACATTATTATATTATACACACACACACACACATAGAGAGGTAAATATATTTAGAAGGACATACAAAAACACATGTCTCGTAGTTAAACTCATATTTATGCAAGTAAGAAATTCTAAACACACACACAATACATATTCATATATTTACTTATATCAAAAATTCTAATTCATACATGAAATAAGTCTATTTTTTCTTCTTATATAATTGAATTTATAAAAAATAACTTTATAAAGAATAAAACTGTATATAAAACCTCACCTCCACTTTTTCCTCCTCCTCCTCTCGTTATTTATAACAGTAAATTTGTTTTAATTAAATACAGGGAAATTATGGTCAACTCAAAAGATGGTAATAGTCTTGTTTGGCTTGTCTTAGTCATCTAACCATGGCCATGCTAGAGCACCACCTTAACCAATAAGTTTATTAAATTGCTAAGTGGCATTTCCAATAGAAAGGAACAAAACCAAACATCCGGATTAATATTTGTAAACATAAAGCATAAATCCATTTACTATATTCTATTCTCAAAGACTGAAGTGGAAGACACTTATGGGAGGGTAGCACATGATGGAATTGAACCTAAATTCATGAGTGTTTGAAACAAACTTTAGCGATGTCCAGAAAATAAAGTAGAGTTTATTCAGGCTAGGATATGAACTTGGAAATTCAGAGTACTTTAATCCATTTGCTAACTCTTTGCCCAATGATAAAAATAGTGACATATCTGCAGGAAGAATACTCAATTCAAAGTGACCCCCAGTACTTGACTAGTCCGTTTCTATCAAACCTTGTACAAGACAAAAATTAACTAGGATGAAATTTGAACTTAAGACTACAAACAAGTAACTTATACTAACGATAACATATAGTGGTTAATAAACAACATGATAGAGATGTGTATAACAGTAACAAAGTATATATGTATATTAGAGTGGTATAGCATTTATTGTTGCATATTAAAATAATACAGTGTAGTATTATAGTATAACAATAATATAATGGAGTGTAGAACTATATTATCATAACATAGTCACTGCTGCTGAGTTGCTTTAATCACCATGATGACTACTATATTATTGTAAATCACTGATCTACTAATAATATATTACAGAAATATATAGTATAGTTGTATATCACAGTAGTGTGTGTGTGCCTGTATATATATATATATATATATATATACATACACACACACACACACACACACACCAAGCATTAAAAAAAAATAAGAAAGGAGAATTGTACATCGTGAAAACCATGTTTATTACAGTATTATATACAATACATTCACTTTAAATCTGTGTCTGGCATGTGTTTCGACTGCATAGATATCCTAAGATGTGGCATTTTGTTGCACCCTGTTGGTTCAACTGCATTCTAATAAATATAGTTGGATATAACAATAATATATAGTATAGTACAGCTGTATATCACAGTGTTATAGTATTAGCTGCATATGAAAATAATATATAGCACAGTTTAATCAAAATAAGTGAGTGATTGATACTTGTCTTTTTTTTTTTTTTTTCCAGTCCTTAAAATTTCAGCCATTCAAGAATAATAAAATGAGTTTTTAGAAAGTTATTAAAAAGGAGACAAGATATTTTTGAGACAGACTTGTTCTTCAGGAAATGTGAGGGAGACATAAAACAAAGTAGTTTCTGTTTAAAATTTCAAAAAATAGTAATTTACCTTCAACTCAGATGATAGAGGAGAAGAGAAAGGATCTGTTTTCTAGAATCTCCTCCACATTTTACTTTATAAAATTGTTGCATTTGTTTTTAGTGGTAACTGCACATTTTTTTATTATTTTATCTATTCTCATAAGCATATATATCATCATCATCATCATTTAACATCCAATTTTCCATGGTTGTATGGAGTTTGTTGAGATAGATTTTCTCTGGCTGGATGCCTTTCCTTTCACCAATCCTTACCTGTAGTAAGTTAATGTCCCCCATGACCAGACCTGTTTTCATAGAAAACTGGAAACAAAGGACACTACTTGCATGATGGTGACATTTGTTTACAATTATTACAAGAAGGCAAGGGAAGGAGACAGTAACACACACACACACACACACACACACACACACACACACTTACATATAATGGACTTCTTTCAGTTTCCATCTAGCGAATCTAATCACAAGCCTGATACTAAAAAACATTTCAGATGCCACATTACGGGACTGAACCTGAAACTATGTCACCGAGAAGCAAATTTCTTACTACACAGCCACACCTGTACCTACACACATAATATGTGGGATCTTTTTTAAAACGGGGGCCACATTTTTCATTAATGTTTTACGTAGTGCTTTTGGTACCGAAAGACTTTCAAACTTTGTATACTTATCTATTTTGTGTTATAGAACAGAAAAATATTTTTGTATTCGAATTTATTTCATGTAAAAAATTGTCTTATTTCAATAATTTCAACCAATCACTGACAAGTATTCAGTTGTTTACATTTACTCCTTTGGCTGATTAAGCCATAGCTTCGTTTTATTTGCTTTTTTCATTTTCTTTTTTTTTCTTCGTTTTATTTGCTTTTTTCTTTTTAAATTTGCTGTTTTACCCTAACCCTATCACCGATAGAATTGTTTCAGAATCGTTTGTTTATGTAGTCGGCACTTAATGTATATCGGCTGAATGGACGTCAGTGATTGGTTGAAATTACAGAAATACGACAACTTTAACATGGAATAACTTTGGGATTTCTTTTTTTTTTTAAGAAGACTAAGAGAAAAAGATGTTTTATATGACACATTCTACCAGTGTTCCAAGTTTCAAAGTGTTTCGTTAATGAAAAATGTGGCCCCCGTTTTAAAAAAGATCCAATATGTGTTTTTATGTCAAGTTATAATGAAAACAATTTCATATTAAACTGAAAAATGAATCCAACACTTTTTTTGGTACATATGTATTTTCCTTTTACAAGGAGAATACATATGTTCAAGGAGAGAAGTGACAGTGACTACGAAGTTTCAGCCTACTAAACTTAGTCTGATGAGGGATAGAAAATCTTCTAAAAGTTTTATATAGTCATATTGAGTGTGTATACATCACAGTACATACATATATATATAAATATAGGTACACCTGTAAATAAGTATATATCTATATGTATATATAAACACACACATATATATATATATATATATATAACACACATACATTCATATATACACACACACACATATGTATGTATATATATATATAAATCATATATACATACACATTTTTTTATCGCAGCACCCTCATATCTGCTTCAAAGCTCCAATCTACAAACTTGTCCCTTACTCTCTTATATATCTGATCCCTATCTGTCACTGTACCTCTCTCTCTCCTCCTCCCCTCCTACCCTTCTCCTTATTTCTAATCTGTCTTCAGGTTTATTACTCAGCCACTGCCCACCTTTCCTCTTACTGCCACTTATCAACCCCACCTTCCCTACCTCTCTCACCCACCATACTAATAATTGCCACTGACCACACATCCACTCTACTTCCATTCACTATGTTCACCTCTACACCCATCTCTAAGCATCCATCACTCACCTCTCAAATTCCAATCAACTTGCTCACCCCCACCCCTTTCCATTCTGATCCTCTGTCCATATTTTCTCCTATACTCACCCTTCTACACCTTGAGAGTATGCTCTAACATCTTGTCACTACCATTTTTGTTTTGCTCTCAGCTATTCTTACCCACCTCTGTACAAGGCAATGAATGATAGGGTAGCCATGTACCTCCTCTATAGCAAGATACCTGTTCTTGTCTCTCTTTCATCCTTTAGCTTCTCAACACCTGGCATAAAGCCACATCCCTATCAGCCACTCAATTAAGGAGCGTTTTTCTCTTTATTTTTTCCCTGTAAATGACATGGCAACCTCACTAGTGCTGGTGTCATGAAAGAAAAAGCACCAAGTACATTATGTAAAGTGGTGGGCATTTTTGGAAGGGTATCTAGCTGTATAAATCATCCCAAAGCAGACAGTAGAGCTCAAAGCAATCCTCTGGTCTGTTGGATCCTGTCAAACTATCCTGATCACTCCATCATGGAAGACATATTCTATTATG
Organism: Octopus bimaculoides; assembly: GCF_046866305.1. NCBI lineage: Eukaryota > Metazoa > Mollusca > Cephalopoda > Octopoda > Octopodidae > Octopus > Octopus bimaculoides. The sequence goes on from NC_142931.1 coordinate 4,022,252, forward strand.
ATGAGGAAGATGACAATGGACAAAAAAAAAAAAATACAGAATATATGAGAGAGTGAGAGAGAGAGAGAGAGAGAGAGAGAGTGGAGGGGGTAGCTAAAATACAATATAATTAAAGTGTTGAATGAAAATTCAAATATTTGGATTCTTGCTTTTAGAAAAAAGTCTATGCTTTTCAGCATCACTTTGGCCAATTTTTCATAGAACCATTGTATGAATCCTTTCATGTCAATTTCTCCAAACATTCAAGTAAAATACTAATTGCACTAGTCAGGTGACCCTTTACCTGGCTGCTCAGCTTAGGAAAAGAAGCAACCAAATTCCCTTCAAATTACCATTACCACTTAAAAAAAAAAACAAAAGGAAGCACATTAGAAAATACGTAATGCCAGATACTCCCCAAAACAGGAATGCCTCTGACCACAGGTCTAAGGAATCAGGCATGCCTAACCATAGCAACTAACAATCAGTTGGGGGTTTTCTGGAGAAAAAGGGCTTGAAAATGTTTGTGCGTGTTGTCAGTCATCTTTGTACCTAATTTTATTAAGACAACAATACATAAATCACCTTTTTACCACTTTTCCTTACAACCCAACCCAAACAAAATCAAATAATTTTCTTCTCAAGCATTGCTTCCCCATCAAACACAGTGTAATGTTGCTTCCAATTCTTTTATTTATACCAAATTGCCTGAAGCACTTTTGCACTAAAATAGACTTGTTTTTAGAAATAAACAAAAACAATGCCATTCATTGATTTAGTGATAAAAGAAATATTTTTTTATAAATAAATGACAAAGACTACAGCTTAGGAAAAAAAATTAACAGAAAATATTTTGAAGATTTCATAGCTAAGGAGGAATATTAAAGTAAAATATTACTAGTTGATGAATTTAAACATCTGTTGAGTCTAGAGGGAGACAGCAATATAACTGAAATATAATGTAAGCTTTTAAAGATATTCTAAAATAAAAGTGCAATGAAATTGAAGGAAACAATTTAATTTTGAAGAAGATTAAAGGACTTTCAGCTAAAACAATATAACTTTTTAAATAGTTGTTATTAATTATTGATTTTTCTACTGCTTGATCAACCAGATTATAAATAAGTGCTTTTTTTTTTGTTTGATAATAAATCAATTAGATCTTTAATTTTAAAAGAGGGAAAATAATGATTTGAATTGATTAAAAACATATCTAAATTCAAGTATTAAAGTTGGTAGATTAAAACTATGAGAATATAGAGGAAGTTGAGGAAGTCAGCCATTAGTTTTGGTCAACAAAGATGAGAGAACATTTATAGAGCAGTAAACTATGAGTATTTCAAATGTATGAAGTCTTAATAATGTATTGTTTAAACTCACATTAATATTTAATTTGATTTTAGTAAATATATATAATAGACATTTAGTTTGTTTTTTCTTTCTTCTTCTGAAGTTAAGACCTTTACCCATCAGGAATTTCATCAATTTTGCAGAATATGTACAAAGAAAAACCATCACACCAAGTTCATTATTGAAGATACTTCCATGGGACTAGATTTAAAGGTGGCAGTCTGAAATTCCATCAAACACTAACAAAAGACTGTATAAGAAGTCACTTGAGATGCAATGTAACTGAAAGCACAAAGATTTCTGATGTCACCTAAAATAATTAAGCAAGTGCAGTTTGTTGAGTCAAATACCAATTCAGTAAATTAGTAGAAAAGAAAAACAGCATTATTACATATGGCTCAGCAGGTAGTAATAAAAAAAGTTTTAAAATTTTTACATATTTATTAGCTGGAACATTCTTTTAACATAAACTTTCCAGTACACAGTGGTAAGACTGAACACATAATTTATTAGTAAAGACACAATGAAATATATTCATAATAATATAGTCAAGTGGCACGTGTAAAGACATTCGAGCAAGATCGTTGCCAGTGCCCCTGGACTGGCTCTTGTGCAGGTGGCACGTAAAATACACCATTTTGAGCGTGGCCGTTGCCAGCACCGCCTGACTGGCCTCGTGTGGGTGGCACGTAAAAGCACCCACTACACTCTCGGAATGGTTGGCATTAGGAAGGGCATCCAGCTGTAGAAACTCTGCCAGATCAGATTGGAGCCTGGTGTAGCCATCTGGTTCACCAGTCCTCAGTCAAATCGTCCAACCCATGCTAGCATGGAAAGCAGACATTAAACGATGATGACGATGATAGGATTTTTTAAAAAATTTCTACAAGGGTTACTGTATTAATAATATCTTAATAATTAAGATATTAATATAATAACAATTCTGTGGTAAGCTGGCAGAATTATTAGCAAGCCAGGCAAAATGCATTCCAGTATTTTGTCTGTCCCCACATTCTAAGTTCAAATTCTGCCAAAGCCAACTTTACCTTTCGTCCTTTCAGGGCCAATAAAGTAAGTACCAGTTGTGTCCTGAGGTTTGATGTAATTGACTGTACTCCTCTGTATCCCTCTGCCAAGCCCTGTAAAAATTCATAACCGGCACACCAGACTGTGGACGGTGGAGAGAACATGCAAAGGCCTTTGTCCTGCAGTGGCCTAAACACAGGCAAGCCAATCCTATCTAACCTTAATAATTACAACCAACCACACCAATTGTCATTATATGGGAGAAAAAACAGCAGATGAATAACAAATGCTGAAATTTAAATTTTGCGACAAATACCAAGACATTATCACGGTCGACAGAAATGACTGCAAATTTAAAATAAATTGAATTATATATTTTTTATTATTATTATTATTATAGCATAGGTGAGATGATTTATGCAAATTAAAATTGTGCATATTATTAGTGGATGCTATTAAAAGCCATCTGTAAAATAAGAGTTGATAACTGTTAGTCGACAGAAATACACAGAAATAAATACACCTTGTCTACGGATTAAACCTAACCAGTCGTAGAGTTTAGTTCTGACCCTGTATTCACCACTGACCCATGACAGCATAAACTACTTGGATTTTAATGATGAAAAGACATAACAAAACAACAAAAAAGGGAGATTTAAAATTTATATTTTTGACTCATGAAAATGCAGCTCCTTAATCAAGAGATTTATTTCAGGGGGCTAACCATAGAGGGGACAGACAAGGGGGATTAAGTCGATTACATCGACCCCCAGTGATTAACTGGGACTTATTTAATCGACCCCAAAAGGATGAAAGGCAAAGTCAACCTCAGCGGAATTTGAACTTAGAAGATAATTAATCAAGAGATTAACGTAATGAAATGAAACAAAAATTGCAAACTAATATTTAATCTCTCTCTCTCTCTCTCTCTCTCTCTCTCTCACACACACACATATGCACACACACACTCATACTTATTTTAGGAATATTTGCAAAAACAAAGAGAAACAGTATCTATATACATACTATCAGTCGCCCTCATTCATGTTTAGCTAGCAGTGCAGGATCCAACTGGAGCTTGTAAATGGCTAAGAATGTTTGCTGATTTTTCATGCACACACACACACACACATGAGCATGTAGACTGTTTATCATCATCAACAGCATCTCCATCATCACTTAATGCAGTTTTCCATGCTGGCAGAGAGTGAACAGTTGAACAGGACCTGCCCTTCCTAATTCCAACCACTTTACAGAGTTTACCAAGTGCTTTTTTTTTACATAACACCAACTCTAGTAAGGTTGCTAAGTAACTTGCAGAGGAAAGAAAAGAAAAAGATGTTTCAATATATAATAATAATAATAATAATAATAATAATAATAAAAATAATAATAATGATATACCCAAACGCAGGATGCTGCACACAGAATGTTGCAGCAGAGGAGTTAATGGCTGCTGAAAGCCAGTCATTGCAGATGAATACCATTGCCACCAAATACACAAATCTGTGAAAAGTGCCATGTGCAGAGTATGTAATGAGAAAGAGGAATCCATTATGTACATAATAAGTTCCTGTAATCCTTTTACACAGAAGGGACATAGATGCAGACATGACTGTGTGATCAAGGCACTACCCGGGACATACTACTGCACAGGGGATTTGAAGGAGGAAGAAAATGATATGAACATCAACCAGAAAGTGTAATAGAGGATGACCAGTATAAGGTTTTATGGGATTTTAATGTACAGACTGATTGCGAAATTCATGCCAGCTGACCAGATTTTACAGTTCTGGACATGGGAAAAAGGAATGCATCATCATAGATACAGCTATATCCGTGGACATGAATGTAGTGGTCAAAAACAGGAGAAAATAAGAAAATGCCAGGATTTGACTAGAAAAATACTATGACTATGGAGGGTTTCTACAAAAGCAATCCCAGTTATTATAGGTGTCCTTGGTACTCTCACCAACAGACTTAACAGTTCACTTATTGAGACTGGTGTAACTACCAGAGTTGCATTAATTCAGAAATCTGTTCTATTGGGAACAGAAAGGATTGTAAGAAAGGTCTTCAATATCTAAGGAAACTGGTTGTGACACAATATCAAGGACAACGTTTGTGCACACCATGAATAACAATATACAGGGGTTGGACAAAACAAATGGAAACACCTTAAAATTTTAAACAAATTTATTTTAATATGGGGTAGGACCACCTTTGGCAGTAATTACAGCTTGAATTCTACGAGGTATGCATCAGACAAAGTTTGAATTGTTTCCAAAGGAATTTTTGTCCATCCTTCAGCTAAAACAGTCTCCAGTTCTTGTAGCAACGATGGTGGAGGATATCAACTCCTTACTTGTTTTTCTAAAATGCACCATAAATGTTCAGTAATATTGAGATCTGGAGACTGTGGTGGCCAGATAAGATTTTCAACTTCAGTAGAATGTTCCTCATGCCATTCAGTAACAACTTTAGCTGTGTGAATCGGTGTATTATCATCCAGAAAGATTGTGTTTCCCTCCGGAAACATTTTCTGCAACCATAGAATGAAATTGATCAGATAAAATGCTTAAATAGTCTTGACAGTTCTGCCATGAAGGGAAACCATTGGACCAGCAGATTTCCAAGATATAGCACCTCCCACCTAGGTCATCATAGATCCTCCTCCATGTTTCACAGTTGGAAGAAGGCAGTCTGGGTCAAATGCTTCTTTTGGCTGTCTCCATATGTATACTTGGCCGGTGGTCGGAAATAAGGTAAAGGATGACTCGTCCGAGAAAATAACCTTCTTCCACTGCTCTAGGGACCAATTCTGTAGGTTTTTACGCCACTCTAAACACTTTACAACGTTTGTTTTTGAAAGTAGTGGTTTTCTGATTGCAGCCCTCCCGTGAAATCTGGCTTTGTGCAGCTCCCGGCAAACAGCTTTTGTGGAAACTGGGTTTGCAAGGCGGTCATTAAGCTCTGCAGTAATATTGGGAGCTGTACTTTTGTGATCCTTTCTAACAATTTGCATAAGAATCCAATGGTCCCTATCTGAAAGTTTTAGCTTTCTTCCGGAGTTTTGTTTTAACGAGGAGGTTTTTCCCTCTTTCTCAAAGGCTGTCATAACTTTCAAGACAGTACTTCTTGCTACACCAAGCATTTTGACTGTTTTCGTTATGCTAGCATCTGCCATACGAGCACCAACAATCTGACCTATTTGCAAGTCCGATAGATCTGTCATTTTAATGAATTTTAATTATCTTTTTCTGATGATATCTGAAAAGAAACTGCAATTTTAGCAAAACATATTAAGAAACACTAATAATAAATAAAAAACAAACATTAAAATAAACAAGCTTTTGACAGTTTTATAGATATTTCAAAATTATGATGCTATGATGCTAGGTGTTTCCATTATTTTGTCCTACCCCCTGTATATCATTATTATATATTACATTACATTGCTGACCATTTTAGCAATGAATGTAGATATTCCAAAAGTAAGGCTGTCTGATGAAGAACAGAACAGAAAAAAGTTCAGACAGCAATTTTACCTTCACTGATTATGAAACATCATACAATGTTTGCAAAAGATTTGCAGAGGCTGGAATTAGGTGAGTATGCTTTGCTAAATATGTAATGTTATTGTGCTAAAGGAAAGACTTCACAGGTTTAGTTTAGACCTATAGCACATAAGAAGGATACCAATTGTGTAGAGAAGTGCTGAATATTCAAAGTAGATGAAATCTGTGAAAGTTGGAGACCAAGGAAGAGTGATTTCAAAAGACTAGGGATCATGAGGGAGTACCAAAATGCTTGGGAAAGACCTGTCCAAAACGTGAAAGCAGTGTGGAAAACATGAAATGATGATAGGGGATTTCAAGGAAGGTTTTCTTTCCACTCATGCTGCCTGCACAATTAGTATCCCCATCTCTCAACAACCAATCATCTTTCTCACATTACTCCCTCTTCTCTCACTTCTTTGTTCTATGGTTACTCCCTTCTTGCCTCCCAACTATCACTCATCCCACCCCCATCGCACCACTTAAGCTATTTCTATTCTGTCTCCTCATTTTCAGCTATTTTGTTGCTGGCCTTACTTTGTCACTCTGTTCTTTTCTCTCTCTCTCTCTCTCTCTCTCTCTCTCTTTGCTATCATCCTATCAATATGTTGTTTCTACTCCCTCCCCTCACCAACCACCACCACCATTTAACTTGTCCATTGCCTCTCACTCTGGCTAATCTGGTTTGCTTCAGATTACTCTTCTGTTATCCTCTCACTCCAGTTCTCTTCCCAACTGGTACTCCTAAAAAAATGAACAGAGACCATGTAGAGGGCAAAGAGGATTCTATACTCCTACCAAAGGCAACTATTTTTCTGCTGGTATCACAATAAACAGCACCCAGCTCACAAAAGTGGTTAGGGTTTGGAAGGGCATTCACTCATAGTAAGCCTGCCCAAAACTGAATGTACAGTTGAGACACAGCTCCTAATCTGACGAGACTGTCAGTAGTTTAGAATTAAGAACTGACTTGGACAATAATAATCCATCCAAAGAGGACCAGCATGGAAGATCAGTTGTGAAATTACTCTCTCTCTCTCTCTCTCTCATACACTCACACACACATATATATATTCTTTTCTACTCTAGGCACAAGGCCCGAAATTTTGGGGAGTGAGGGCATTCGATTAGATCAACCCCACTATGCAACTCATACTTAATTTATTGACCCTGAAAGGATGAAAGGCAAAGTCGACCTTGGCGGAATTTGAACTCAGAACGTAAAGACAGACGAAATACCACCAAGCATTTCGCCCGGCGTGCTAACGTTTCTGCCAGCTCACCGTCTTACACACACACACACATATATATATATATATATCAACAAACTAAATTACTGTTAGTCATGTCTGAAAGGGATTTATCAATTTAAAGACTTCATTGTATTAAAGGAAAAATAAATTTAGAAGATAAAAATTATGGAGCTTAATTTCAAAGATTAAATAAGAAAAACTAATATGAATGGTTTGTGTTTTTCTCTGCGTCTTTGATGTTTATTTTCCACATGGACACGATTTTCTAAACAAATTAATTTTACAATACCACGGTTATTTTTGCAGAGAAAATATAAAATGATATTTTTGAAAACCTGTAGTTAAACATGCAAGTGAGGTCTTAGAATTTGAATTTAATTGAAAAGTTTGATCTTCAGAATTAATACTGTCTGCATGACATTTATAATTCCATGATATTATACTAGTTTATATTGTTAGTCATGATCCATTGTCAATATTCTTATATTTAGAAGAATAAAGGTAAGAATAAAGGAATTACATAAAAAAAAAAATTGATAAAGAATGATAAAAAATATCTGTTAGTATTGGGAGAAATATTTAAAAAATGGCTTTATCAATCAAGTGCCGAGATGTAGATTAAGATCAAATTATTTGAGTGAAAATGTAGAGAAATATTGCAATGCAGCCAATACAGGTCATTGCTGCTGCTTCTACTTTGGATGTGAGATAAATCAACAATTAGTAGAAATGATATCAAATAATATTTTGAACACCTGAACTACAAAGTATACACACACGTGTACACGCACCTTTGTGTAAACATAGACTATAAGAAGATACATGTGAACTAGGAAGCATCTATGTAGTTACTTTAGTCTTAACTAGAAAAATCAAGCAATCTCCTTTAAATGACACTTTACTATATTATAGAAGAACCAGTACATGTTGATTTATGATGTTGAGACACATTCAATGTTCTCCTTCAAATCTACATATAATCACCGTTGTCTCAACTTTTTGTTTGTTAGGAAATTCAGGAAAATAATGTTTTATATAATCTAAACTAATTCATCATTTTACTTTATTTTACAAGTTTTCAGGTAGATTGGATAACTTTTTGACTTTAATAAATTTAGACCTTTGTATATTTTCTGAAAAACTGATTTTCTAGCCAAATGTCTTTATATTACTCAACACGCCAATCAAAAAAAAAAATAATCTTTCCAACACTGTGTAAATTTGAACAATAAATGCCATTGAGGTGCGAGTATAGTGGTGAAATTATCAAAAGAGTGGAAAAATTGTAAGGAACTGCTTACCTCTGTTGTCAACAATAGGTTTCTCTCTCGCAAAAGAGTCAGGGCAGATGATATGAAGTTTGTGCACCAAGTGCATGACAAATGGTAACAAGACATGCATCTGGAATCTTTTTAATCTTTGATTTGTTTCAGTCACAAGACCACAGCCATGCTGGGGTAGCAGCTTGAAGAATTTTCTTTTAGTCAAATGAGTTGACCTCAGTACTAGTTTTTAAAGCCCAGAACTTATTTTATTGGTTCCTTTTGTCAAATTGGTAAGTTATAAGGGCATCACACACACACACACACACACATATGGCAGCCTTTTTTTAGTTTCTGTCTATCAAATCCACCTACAAGGTTTTGGCTGGTTCGCAGGGCTCTAGTAGACACTTGCCCAAGGTACCACAAAATAGCACTGAACCTAGAACCATGTAGTAGGGAAGCAAACTTCTTACCATACAGCCACAACTATATTTATATGTGGAGTACATGTGACAGTTAGAAAGAGATACATGTTCTGATAGATGGTTAAAGCCAGAATGCATGAACATTAGATAATAGGTGTATTGGGACATCATGTGAAGCAGCTATAGTGTGCAAGAGACTGATAAAGACATGTGAGGCCTTTGAAGGCTAATAGCTGGAGGAGTTGGGGAGAAATGATGCAAATGGAAGGAACTTGCAGAAGAGGAAAACACAAGATGTGAAAATGGTGAGGTTTGATCTCAGAAATAAATGTTTAAATTTTACAAGTGGTGAGGTATAGTGCTGTAACCAAGCCATCTCACGTCTGCAAGCATAGAGTAATGGATATATATTGATTATGATGATGATGGTGTGGGAATGTGTGTGAGTAATTATGTAGATATTTTTGGGTTTATATTATAATAAGCACACAAACCATAAGAAGAGTATTCAGTATGATAAAGAAGAGTACTCAGTCACAACGCTAAACTATGGCTCCCTATCACTCCTGTAAATCACAAAACCCCATGGAAAGTGCACTGACAGAATTTACACATTACAGACTGATGACGAGGGAATGGCAGGCTGCTGGTAACAAATTGATCCAAACTCCACTCGTAAAGGAAAATAGGCATAAAACTTATTATTGTTGTATTATTATTATTATTATGTACCAGGCAAAATGCTTAGCATTGTTTCATTTGTTTTTATGTTCTAAATCCAAATTCTACCGAGGTCGACTTTGTCTTTCATCCTTTTGGGGGTTGATAAAATAAGTACCAGTTATGCACTGGAGTCAAGCTGCCCATGTGGAAAAAATTTGAAATCATCATTATTAAGTTAGCGAGCTGGCAGAGTCATTAGCACACCGTGCGAAATGATTAGTGATATTTAGTTTGCCACTACGTTCTGAGTTCAAATTCCGCCGAGGTTGACCTTGCCTTTCATTCTTTCAGGGTTGATAAAAAAAAAAGTACCAGTTTAGCACAGGGGTCGATGTAATCAACTAACCCTTTCCCCCCAAATTTCAAGCTTTGTGCTTATAGCAGAAAAGGTAATTATAATTATTATAATTATTATTATCATTATAATGATGATATAGTTACAATGATAAACTTTATATTCTAAATAAACCTAACTATCACACAAATATTTTCTTTGTTTCCAGTTTTTTATTTTCACTTTTACAAAAAAGCTATAATTTGTTCATTTTCTTGAAAAATTTATTATTAAAATTATTATTTCAATAAATATAATATTTAGAATAAGCATTATTCAGTTGATTTAGTAAAAATTGTAATTTGACAAGATTAATATTACCAAATATAAAAACATAAGAGAATAAATTACAGAAATAGGGAAAAAAAAACCCAAAGTTAGAAACTTGTATCTCTCATCTTCTGGGAAGAGGATGGGGAGAAAAAATAATGAAAAAAGATTATTATTCTAAATATAACAATTCCTGTAATATTTTGTGGACAATAGAACACATATAGTTGCAGAATTTAAAATAAGAAAAAATATATCTGATAGTCTGCCAAACCCCACTCGACTCCAGCCAGATTTCCCCTCAATTTGTTAAGTATTTAAGTCTGATATACATATAATTCTAAGAATTTATATTTATATTCAAACACACAAACTTATCTCACAAACACAAACACACACTCACACATATAATAATATTAAGAATAAGTATATGTATGTGCATATATAACATTTATGGGTCATTTTTTTTTCTTATTTTATTCTTGTTGCTGGAAAATTATGCATATGTCATTATAATCATATCAGTTTCCATCAGATCTACCATTCATTTGAGGGTGAGGAGATGGAATCACCAGTTCCGTACACTTCATTGACTTTTCAAAATATAATCAGTGAACAACAGAGATGACATGACAACCCCACCAGACAAAAGATAAGAAGTTCTAGACATTTGCAGCAATCTTGATACAAGATAGTAAATTTATTTAAGTGATAAAAAATTCATTTCCCTATCATGAAAATATCAAGTTATTATAAGAGAAACACCAAACACAAATTGTAATGAGATGAGAAAAATAGCATAGAGAAGCTATAAGTCTAAACTTGACAATGAATAATGGATGCAAAGAAAGAAATTAAATGAAATAAAATTTCATGATGTAATTATCCAGTAGATTATGAGGTCTTGATAATATCAGACTTTTATGATTAGTACCATAATAATTACTATTATTTTTCCTCATTATGAAATGCTGCCTTTTCAAATCATAAGATATATTGCTGATGTATGTTTATTTCTCCAAGAAAAAAAAAAATCTAGTTTGAAAGTGTTAGCATAAAAACTGTTTTCATTCTGTAGATTAGCATTCAAAAGAAATGATGAGAAAATAGGTTTTCTGTTGTAACAAAACTGACAACATAAAACTATTAAACTATTATAATTTCCCTTCAATCAATCAATCACTGTGATGAAAGAATAAAAACAAAATATTAAATCGAGCTATTTTTCAATTAGATACAGTAGGATCTACAAGACTTCATTTCATGAAATTTCACAAAAGAAAATTTGTCAATTTTCATGAATTATTCATTGTCAATATTGATTCAAGTATTGGTTAACAAAATATATTGGCTTTAAAGCAATTTGGCAGTTGTCATTAAATGAAGTAGTTTGTGTTTGTTTGTTTTTTTAGTTATTATTAAATAAATATAAGTAACATTTTAAGAAAAATAACATTTCAAAGTAAATATATCTTTAATATAATTCAATGTAACAAAATACACACACACGCACATACACATACACAAAAGCAAATAATTTTTAGCAATAAAATATATATTTCTTTTAATTAAAAACAAAGAGGATGGGCATAGATCGAATTAAGCCCAATATATTATTATAGTTACTTAATTTATTAAATAAATGAAAAGCCAAGTTAAACACTAAAATATAAACTACAGAATGAAAACATTCCCCTCTTGTCTTATCTTACATCCACATCAGTATATTATTATTATTATGCACTGATATATGTAAAGATAACTATCATAAAGGCTACTAAAAATGAATCTAATAATTACTGAATTTATTAACTTCCCAAGGCCCCAATTTTAACAAATGAACATATATATAATCTATCAATTAGTCAACAGATATATAGCTTGTCTCTGTAGAAATATTTTGTAACTAAATAGGGAACAAAGTCTGTTGAAAGAAGAAGTTTTTAAATAATTTAGCTGAGATTAATAAAGCCATTTATTGGAAAACTTGTTCTTTAGTTGATGAATGTCAGATATATAATTGCCCAAACACACTTAGTACCAAGTGGCTAGGGTGTTGTAATCACAATTGAACAATCGTGATTTCAATTCCCAGATAAGGTGATGCATTTTGTTCTTAAGCAAAACATTTCATTTCACCTTGCTCCGCATTCATTTCAACACCTGATGCTTGACACACTTGTATACTTGCACAAGCAATGTTAATTTGATGGTGGGGGAGTGAGATAACGTGAACACAAACATTTGATCACTACAAACAAAGCATTTGTGTGGTTGTTCAGCAAGAAAATGCAAAATCCTCATCCATTGTTTAATGACAGCAGAGTAAATAATACACACACACACACACATATATATATAAATGCACATGTGCATGCATGCATGTATGTGTATCTTATTATTATTATTATTATTATTATTATTATTATTATTATAAAAACCACAACAAAGGCTCGTGAAATACAGCACCCAACAGATTTCAAATAACCAGATGCTACATTGGATCAGTGAGAGGAACATTTTAATCCAGATACAATAACTATTTTTCAACCTTTAGACATCCCAAGAAGAGACATGCAACAACCCTCTCAGCATTAATATGGAAACTTCTAGATGAGAATATCAGCTATAACATCAGATGGAAGATCTTTTTTCTAAAACCAAATCGTATAGCAATGTGTGAAAAAGAGGTTCTGTATGTTTGCTTGAAAAACTGTTTTAAAAATCTTAAGAATCTCCAATGATTGTATAAATACCAGGAGCAATTTTTTTTTTGTCTGTATTTTACAAATTTCATCTTAACTGGAATTAAGAATACACCATTGGACACATCATAACACATTCTAGTGTTGGTTCATGTAATTTTTGTAATACAATGGTTAGATTTACAGTGATGTTATCTCCCTTTGATTTCTCTGTCTTTTTTCTAAATGCACATCCTCTTTCAAACATTGATTGCCTCAAACACAGTTATTAAACCATTTTATTATCTATACTAGCTTGATAAAATGGCAAAATAAATTTGCCCAGGAAACCCTAACCAGTTGTATTTCAAAAGGCTTTCTGCATTTTTTATAATGACATCTTTACTCTCTTTACTGAAAATCATAGAATACACACACACACACACACACACATAAACATGCATTTAAATATATATATATATACTCGTACTGTGTGTCACTTTGGGCAGTGTCTTCTACTATAGCCCCACGCCACTTAAAGCCATGTGAGTGAACTTGATTGAAGGAAAATGAGGAAACCATCATATGTGTGCGTTTACAAGTATAAATATATAACCATGTGTGACTTCATGAAAGAGTTAAAATTTCCTTGTCTTCACATGTGCTCACAAGTTGTAAACCATGGCCTCACTGAGAGTGTAAAATACTCCCATTTCCATTTTGGTTTAGCATTAAGACTCAAGGCATATCAACATCAGCTAATATCTTTGTTGACCATTTAAACTTTGCCTGAAGATGGTGGATTCACATAATATGATGTAATCTTTAAGACTACATTGAATAAAGTTCTCACCAAAACAGCTGTTGCAAATTTAAATGACATTCCTCTGTTAAGAGAGAGAGGGAGAGGGAGAGAGAGAGAGAGAGAGAGAGAGAGATGTAGAAACGTGAAGAAGAGTAAATGTATAAGTGTTCGTTTCAGTAAACATAATTAACCTTTCTGAGTAAAGGCTGAAATTTTGATTAAACTAAAGGCTTTTCTTTTTGTGGCCAACAGAAGAAGACCAATTTAACCACCTCCAGTTTTCAAACATCAAAGATGGGTCAGCCATTTTCTTGATTACAAGTAGCTTAAAATAATTTATAGTATACACACGCACGGACACAACTAAAGTGGTTTGTCCAATTTGCATAACAGTACAAATGTTGGCAATATTGAATTAATAATTAATAAAGCACTTACACAACAAGGGAGTAAGTAGAAATGTGAGGAAGAGAAATGTACAGACAAATTTTGATAATAACGATAACCTTATCATAAGCAACATCTGAATGTGAAAGGGAGTCCTGTCATCACAAAGTGAACTCCTTCACCACACAGCTACATCTGCCTCGATTACCTATATGTTCAAATGAATGTAGTGAGCAAACATTTACAATGTTACTATATTTGTGGTCAAAATATGTAAAATATATAAATATATTAACAGTACTGCCCTAGCTTGGCTGCAGCTCTGGCACTAAAAACAAAAAAATTAAAAGCAAAATATATATATATACACATACACAATATATATATATATATATATATACACATACACACACACACAAGTATATCATCATCATCATCTTTGTTTAATGTCTGCTTTCTATGCTGGCATGGAATACATGTACACATATACAACCATATATATACATATAAATACATATACAACCATATATATACATATAAATACATATACAACCATATATATATATATATATATATATATATATATATACACACACACATAAAGATTTGGCAACCATGCCAGTGGAATGTTAAAAGCACCATTCGAGTGTGATCATTGCCAGGGCTGTATATCACAACATATGTTTCACACCTTCACTCTAGGAAATAGAGCTTCAGCTCCTTTAGCCTCTCCCAATAGCTTATTTGTTGCATCCACTCAATCTTCTTTGCGTAGTGGCACTGGATTTCCTCAAGTTCTGCCTCCCATTTCTAATTCAGCAGTGCATTTCTGAATGAAAGTTCTCTATAGGAATAACATGGTATTCTTATTCCTGGTTCAAAATGATCCAAGAACCCAGCCATCTATTTGCCTGCACAGTGTTGCCATCTAGGCAATATGCACACGGGTTGTTGTTGTTGTTATCGCTACTTGTGTGGATTCCCAATTCTGCTCTCAAGTGATTGCAGCAGTTGAGTATTGCCATAGTTTGAAGAGTGATGGAGGGATAAGCATCAGAAGGATGAGATGTGGGGACTGCTTGATGAAGCAGATTGGTTTCGGGAGTAGGGCAGAGCATGGACAAACATTTTTATTTAATTAAAAATAGACATAATATCATGTGTGTGTGTGTGTGTGTATTTATACACAGACACACACATATTTGTTATTACTATGTCTATTTTTAGAGTTAAATAAAATTGCTTCCAAGCCATAATAAGGAAGATGAGTAATATGAAAACAAAATATAAGATGATAATCTTTTTTGCTTTTTTTCAATTGTTGCAACATTTTAATTTTTGATGATTTGGCAGCCAGGAACAATACAAGGCAGTAACTCAGTGAAACACTGAATTGACCAATTTCCTTCTCCTATTGGATTTATTCTTTAAGAATCTTCATCAATAAAATTATCTCACTTAAGGAAGACATCAAACAAACACTCAAACAAAAAAATTGATAACAATATCTCTTTCAAAGAAAAACTATTTTTGATGAAACCATAATATAAATTATGGCCCTTCATTGAAGGTACCGTGGCTAAGCCATTATTAGAGTTTTCCATTTCATGCAGCAAACAAACATTTTGATATCTACAAATATATAATCTGATTAAGCATCATTAAAAAAAATAAGAAATAAAAACTAGAAATTACAGGAGATTTATAAAATATAGAAATAAAACACATAAGAAAATCTATCTTACTTCAATCCACTAACAAATATAAAATGTTTATGGAGGCAACAATTATTTTTAATAAGTTTCCAGCTTTTGTTGTTGTTTTTTTTATAGAAATATATAGGTGGAGGTATGTCAATGGAATAAAAACCAGTTTAAGGAAACAAAGCTCTGAAATCTAGATATTTATATACTTCTAAATTAATATGCCAGCTAAATAGTAATCATTAAAACAGAAATATTCTTAATGTTAATTAGTCATACTTTGCCAGTTTACTTTGAATGGATAACAGGTTCAGGGAGTGTGTGAGGGTGTATTACAGTTTTCTGTATGTTTAATAAGTTGTTAGAATGTATGAATGTAAATATATGATATTAAAAGACATTATATGATCTTGTATTGGTCATAAACCAGTGCAGTCTCCCAGAGTAAAAGAAATTTGTATAATTTACGAGCAATAATTCATGAAAAATAAGTGTAAAATCCACTGCAATTAAGATTTTTCTTTGTAACAGTTTCACCACAATATGTTCATGGACTTTCAGAGTTTAAACTCAGTAAACTTTAGAAAATTACTTTTTCTAAATCTCACAATGAGAGATATTCAGCAACAGTACTTTGGAGTAAAGATGGTTTGCCAACATAACATGAAGGGAAATAACCCAGAAATCGCAATACACAGATATTGTTTTGAGCTGAGTGGGGGGTGCTAGATTCCCTTGTTCGAAAATATAAGGATACAGATTGTGTCGTATAGCCAGCTGGAGATGATGCCTCCTGGGGCTAAATTACAGCAATATTCGTCGTAAACCAGGACTGCCATGTTATGTTGGCAAACAATCTTTACTAATACATAAAATTTTATTCTCAATATTATATCCCACATAAAAAAACAAAAACAAAATATAATAACACAGGTTTTCATGCATATTAATGTAATTACCATCATGAAATCTAGTGGTGCCCTAGTAGGCCAAAACGTGATGGGAAATATACAAGATGGGTAACCAAAGATATTAGAATGAGAAACAATAGATCTATGAGTTTACACAAATGTTAATGTACCGAGTTCCTCATAGCATCTAATTGTGTGCCATTTCTGTGTTCAGATGCTTTCACTGTGCTGTAGATTACACAAGAAAACATCAGTAACATATATATATATATATATATATATTTCAGTTGACTGGACCAACTTTACACTGTTCTCAACAAAACTAGCTGTATGTCTAGTCAGAAGAGTTGATGTCTATACAGAGACGTAATAGGATGACACAAACTGTAGACTGGGCAGCTTGAAATCGTATAAATGCCAATATCATTTGATAAATAAAAATTACCAATTCGATTAATGGAACTGAGAATGAAAATTAAATAATATTAATATTCATAGAACTTTATCAAATAAGTTTGAATAGAAATAGAGTTTACATAAATAATTAGAATTGTAATCATTTTCAGGGTTGTATTGAGCTGGTAATGTATCTTGGCGGAAATGAAATTCTACAGAGAATGGTCAAGTTAATATAACAATTGATGGTAGCAATCACAAAACCAAGACACATCATCGCATCAGATAATGTTGAACATTTCAAAAATTATCTTATCAATTATTAATTACATTTATTTTCTTTCGCTAACAGTTTCCTAAATAAATCCTACATAATTCCGATATAGTTAAAAATAAAGATAAGCAAAAACTAAGAGGGAACCATTCTTTTATTTTCGATGACAAATAGAACAAAGAACTGTACTTTCAACAGGATTTGTGTTGCTAATAACAGTATTACCACGACAAAATAATGTGGTTAATGCATTATTACAACAATCAACATCAACAACAATTTTACATAACTGTAATGCACAGCCATATAAATACTATTAATGGTACCATTATTAAAATTAGTAGCAAAGCTGAATATGTAATCTGTCTTCAAATCTAAGTCAAAGTCAGTTTACTTCAGTTACTTACTGAGATTACTAATGATCATGAAAAAGACCTGAACACTCATATTTTCTTTCCTTTATCTAAAAAGGGACTTGTGCCTGCATTAAACAATCATTTATTGTCATTATTATTATTATTATTATTATTATTATTGATAACTACTATGTTGTAGAGGCCACTTCTACACAAAATAATAAAGTAAATTCTAACTTTTCTCTTACTCTATAAATCTCTTGCCCTTAGCTAAGAGCAGTAATTAATATAATTATTGATATTATCTTCAATGTCATTAATATTAATAATTATTAATAAAATTACTCCAATATATTATCATTAGCAACAATAAATAATAATAATTCTTTATTCATGATTATTTCACAGAAATAATAACTGAAGACCCTAATTGTAAAAGTGCGATTTCGGCACTTTTAACAGCAGCAGCAGCAGCAGCAGCAGTAGACTGTTCAAACTTAGAATGAGAGAAAGTTTTTAAAACAACTTTTAAAGGGAAAATTCTACAAAATTTGATGAAATTTGGGAGAATGATCTGCATTTTATGAAATCAGCTGAAGTTGACATGTAACAATTAATTAATCAAATGATGGCTGTAATAATTATTCAACAGAATAATTGGAGCACCAATGGAGTCGTCATGAATTAATTATAGGTATGACAACAAGATAAAAGATTACACAGCATGGTTTCACCTCCTTTAAGAATGTTTATCATCCCTAACAGTGAAGAAAGGTGAAAGGTTAATATGACTGAGAGCACTTGGGAAATGGATGAATTAGGAAAGAAGCTTTAGTATGTATAACAGATTGAAGATTTATACAACCAACAGGATGTATTTTGTCAGTGTGGAGTAGAATATTTCACACAGAAAATAAAACATACTAGAAACAAACAGTAGCATACACTAAGCAAAATAACACACACATACAATGATGTAGCCACCAGAATTTGATTGGGTGTTCCACCAACATCAGATACATGCTTATCCCATCTGTGATGCACGTATAATGTCTGTGTATTTAATTTAGCTTTGTGCTGAGAAAAGTATTACAGGGAGTTAAATATATATATATATATATATATATATATATATATATATATATACACACATATATATATAGTATGAATGTATTGTCTATTAAAATTTTTCCAATGTTGTTTTATGGCATGTGGACTAGAGTTTTGAAATTACTCCTAGTAAATGTATGCAACGTGTGTGTGTGTGTGCTGCACATAAAGAGCTGTTTTATGATCATGTTGAGGACACGGCTGAACCAAGTGATAACTGAATAGAGTTGGATGACTTTTTAGTGTACTAAGCACTATTTGCCTACCTTAAAGTCACATGCACTAACAAGTTCCCCCCAGCTAAAAACAGTCACATGACTAATTTTCCTCTTTTGCTACCAAAACTTTTAGCTTATTTGAGCCTACAGGCAAGAATGAAAATAATTGCTTCTGCTGAAAGATCAGTTGTGAATTATGGAATGAACCAGTGCAGTCCAGTGTGAACGTGATGTGAACACAGTTTTTTAAGCCTTCACCAAGAACCCCCCCCCCCCCCCCAAGTCTCTGAATAACAACAGAAGACCATGCAAAATGTTTCCACAACTCACCTTCATTACTTTTCTCTGCACACACTAAATTCACGTTAGTGATACAACAGGAATTTGACTGCTGTTTTTAACACACATGGTAAAAACGAGCTTTTCTTCTATACTCCCACAAAAACCTTTAGAAAATAAACAACAAACTAGTAAGTTTTAATAAAACAAATCTAACTAGTTTGCCACATGTGTAAAGAGTATCACTTTTTAGCGATGAGTTCTCTCTCACATTTAGTGACATTAAATTCCATTTTAGCAGAAAATTCATCTCCTGTGACTTACATGACTAATGACTAAATGGTTATTTTAATGAAAGAAAGTAAACACTCATGGGTTGAGTGAGAAATGGAATTTTTTGTTAATTTTATAAATACTTTGATCTATTATATTTCAGCTCAATATGAATATATTAACTCTGCTGAGTGCTACCAAAAATATCATACCTGTCTTTTACTATTTTGTCATTGTATTCAAGTTGACATGTTAATTTTGACTTCTATTTTCAGCACAAGATGCTCAGCATATCTTTCGCCAAATGTAATTTATAAATTATTGCTCATTTAGTGATTTTTTTTTCTGTTGTTTATAATGTAATATTTGTTTATTTGTTTAACATATTCAATCAGTGATTCCTTTATGGTTACTCCTGACTAGGAAACATTCTAAAATGACCATTTGTTATGGACAGTTTTCCCCAGTCAAATTAAATCTACCTGAATTTATTTTGTGGTCATCTTTTGTTGCAGTGAATAAAAATTACTTTAAATAATTAGTTTGAGGTTTCCATTCCCCATAATTCTCGATTTCAACGATTTCCTAAACTGGCCTTAACCATTTTCTTTTCTAGTTGCTACCGAGATATCATTTCCAGTTTTTATAATGGAATGTTGGAGTATAAAATGAAACCAGTTTGACTTTTTAACAACTTTCAAGATTCGCATTTCAACTGTAACAGACAAACATTATCACTTATGTTTTTGCATCATTAGTACCATCAGTGTGATAATTAAAGTGGAGTATACTTGGTGGGGGACAGGGGTATACTTATTTGTCATTGCTGTTGATCGTTCCGTCATTTGAGCAGATAACAGTGTTTGAATTCGTTCTTAGTGCACACACACACACACACACAACAGAGGAGGTGGGAGAGATGGAGAGAAAGGAAGGCAATGGAGAAGAAGAGAGAGAAAAAAAGACAGCTTCTGAATAATCATAAATTGAAGGCCATTCACTAATTGCTGCAGAGATGTATACCAGCCATGCATTTAGCTTAATACATCTAACATGCTATTCCATAAATATTACACACACACACACACACACACACATCAGTGTGTTTATGTGTCCAGATCCAGGCAGATAGAAATATATGCTAGTTGTGATGGTTGGTATGAATACACAGACAATTGAACAACTATTATCTTTCATAAGGAAATATTGTTACCTATCTCTCATCTAATAGAAAAACAAAGTAGTCTGAGTTTGCAGAATAAAAAACATCTTCGTAAAGTTAATCCTAATGAAGTATAATTCTTCTAAGAAGAAGAAACAGCGAAAACAAAGTGAATTTTGTCAATTCTTACAGGATTTTCAAAGTAAAATAAGAAAAAGAATGGATGAATAGGTGTGTGAATATGGTCATTCTCTACTTCCATTTTAAGTTTGAATAAATGGCATAACAAAAATATACATCAGCAAACTCAGAGAGCCACACCAGCTATATCAAAGCTGTGGCTATTTGGACAACTTTTGTTGTAATATTTTTGAATTTATTACATTGAAGCATGTGTAAAGGAATATAGCTGACAGGTAAATGAAGTAGGTGTCTAGTCAGTTGATCAACGAAACTACAGCTCCTCATTGTATTTATAGTGTGAGTGGCCGAAAAATCCAGAGATATTTCTA
Source organism: Octopus bimaculoides (assembly GCF_046866305.1). Taxonomy (NCBI): domain Eukaryota; kingdom Metazoa; phylum Mollusca; class Cephalopoda; order Octopoda; family Octopodidae; genus Octopus; species Octopus bimaculoides. Next base: position 4,043,504 of record NC_142931.1, read on the forward strand.
GTACCTTTAATGTAATTTTCAGGGAGATTCAGCATGGTGCTGCATGTTTAGAGTAAAGCTGGCCCTTTGAAAACAGGTACAGTTCATGAAGTGAAATATAATCAATAACTGAATACCAGTAATATGTGTCATGATTAAACCATATAATAATTCTCAATAACATTACCTTGGGCTCTATCTAATAGCAAACTTTTGGCACTATCTGTTATCTCATGAAAAATACGCAAAAGTCATAAAAAAGGATTTGAACCCAACAACACAAGCTTATTAGTCGACACCTGAACTAACATCCTGATAATGATTTAATATTCAATCAGATAAACAGAGTCAATTTATTGACTTTCAGAAATCAGTGCAATCAGTCAATGGGGAATAAATGCTGGAGAGTTTGGAGGTAGGGAAGAGGTGAAAATGGAGATTTGATGTTCATGCCTTTCACAAGAACATTAGTAATAAAAGTGAAGTGAAATAGCTATAATTCTACTAAATGGTATTTGCCACACCACAGAATACTAATGGTAAATTATAAACACAGCAAAACCTTTTGAACTAATTCCACATGGAATTTGTTAAAAAATAGTCAAGCTTAAATACTAAATGAAAAACCTACTTTAGAACAATAAATAATATTTACACTAATATTTACCAAAGTCTACAGTTTAAAGTACTATTATTATGATTTATATAGTTTGGTGTAATAAAACTATCCCTAGACATGCTACTGGAATCAAATAAGGCAAAACCCTTAAAACAAAAATGTTAATATCCAGTAGGGTAAATGGCAGTAAAATTTAGCACTAAAAACATCCTTTGAAAATATGGTGAGACAAAAACAGAAAAGCACAAAAGATCGGCAGTTGTTTATTTTTTAAACTCATGGGGAAATACGTTTTACATGTAAAAGAGAGTTAATTATATTCTTAAGATCATTGATTACAAGAGAACAAAAACATCGAAGTTTGACAACAATATTTCTTTGTAAGAAGTATGAGAGTAGCAAACAAAAAAGAGAATGTAACTTTCTTTAACATACACACACACACACACAATACATGTAAACACATATACATATCTACACATAGCTTAAACCTTTATAACATTTAAACTGGCCATATCCAGCCAAAGTATTCTGTTTTATGCTCAAACTGGCCAGATCAGGCATGTCACACCTACCCTATAATGTCACTGTAAAAATAAACTTTCACATCATCGAAATCTCAAAGCTACGAGATAATGCTTGATTAATTGAAAACAAATGAAAAAAATAAGCTTAACATTTGGCAGAGAAACCTGAACACTAAAGAGTTAATGTGTGAACTTTGAATTCTGTGGTAGTTGCTTGAAACTGTCCCCTATAGTACAAAACAACCTAGTCTTAAAGTGTTTATAAGTCATCAATTATAGTTTCACTTAAAGGTCTTCTCGTTAATTTCTGTTCTAAACACAACTGAAAAGCTCAAATATTTAATTAAATCCTTCCTTGTTGCTGACTAAGCACATGGAGAGATTATTTTACCAGAAATATTGCTGCAAACGGGATATAAGACTTAACAAAACTTCTGTTTCATTGACATACACTTCTTATTTCACAAATGTAAATACTGTACATAGATGCATAAATCCATATGCACACACACACACACACATCTATATTTTTGAGCTTTAGGAAGTGCATCGGGCCATCAGCCCTTAGAGTGAACAGCCATCTCAAGCACTGGCACCCTTTGCACCTATCAAGATGAACAGGCTCAATCACTTACAACAGATCTACTACTTGAATACAAGTCAATGCCACTGCCATGGAGAAGTAGTAGTAGTAGTAGCAGCACAAGAAAAGAAGAAACAACTGCTGTCATTGTGGTGGCAGTGTGGTCAGGGTGTTACAGAGCCCCAATATATTGTCATCATCTCTGGCAGCAAGCTGGCAGAATCGTTAGCATGCCTGACAAAATGCTTGGCGGTATTTCATTTGTCTTCACATTCTGAGTTCAAATGCTGCTGGAGTCAACTTTCCCTTTCATTCTTTCGGGGGGGGATGGGTCAATATAATTGACTTAATCCCTCCCCCAAAATTTCAAGCCTTGTGCCTTTAGTAGAAAAGAATATATTGTCATCATCTCTAACTTTAGTAAAACAAAAAAAAACAAAAAAACAAGTCTAATAGAATAACAAAAAAATTTTTTTAATATTTTGTATTAAAGTTCAATTGTGTGAAACAATTCACTCAAAAGTCAATAAAATTAGATTAATACAGCAACAGAGAGTCAGTTCTTGGAGATGGACTAAGATTTCAAATACAAGTTTGAAGGAATTATTAGTCTTTCAACCAGCTCGTTAGAAATAGTCATTAAATATTCAGCTTTCAGGCAAACAAAAATGAATTAACAGAATACAAAATGAAATTTGAAGTAAAGAGTAACAGACTAATTAAACTAATCCAGTTAATATAAGCATAGGAAAGGGAGAACAAGTAATTTTGTAATTAGGGCTTCATTCATATTAAACTTAACCACGATGGTATTGAAGAAAAGTGATACCAACTGGAATGATTGATTTTAATGATTGCCAAGTCCACCACAGGACAAGTTGACAAAATTCCATTTAACCCATTAAGGTCAACAAAATTCCATTTAAACAATTTAACAAGAGGATTGTGCCAGTGTGCTAGAAAAAAATATAACACATATATGCATGTACACACACACACACACACACACACACACACTTTAGGAATATACTTACTTTTCTTTGCATATTAACATTCAGATATCCCTTAACCAACTAGGTCTAAGCAAGGTCCCAATCAAAGATACTCCAACCATGACCATCACAGCTTTACTATATCCCATTGTGACTATGCAATCTTTTTTTCCAGTGTATGAAGGATTAGCTTGCCCAATATAACTAAGCTTTTTTCCAAAAGTGTAGGGGTATGATATGAGGGACATTTGGTGGAAATGGCATGAGCAGTAGAGGCCATTTCATATCAGACATACATTGAAGATGGAACATGGTGAAAACAAGAATAAATAAGGAAATGTTTTCTGAACCTGATCCCCAAAAAATCTTTGGTCTTCCCTCCTTTACCTCTATTCTACCATGACAGTAACATCCCTTTGGCCATTAATGATTCAATAGTCACTTAGAGGATGATCCAGTTTCCAATCAGACTCAGACAAAAACTATTTACTCTGTAAATACATAAAATGTCAAATGTGTGGATGTTTAACCCTTTCATTACCAAATTTCTCTGGAGTTTAGGAAATGAGAATATAAAGTTTGATGGAAGATTTTGATTTGATCATTTAGTATTCTGAATTACTCTGTCAAATGAAATACTTCTTTATTCATAATGTTTTGAATTATGTATTTATCTTGCAGCTTCAACTAGAGAATGACATTGCAGGATAGGCGTGAGAGGCTGTATCTGGCCAGTTTAAATGCAAACGAGGTGAATCACTTTAAAACAGTGTATCATAGGCTCAAGAGCAGTGTCAGGTAAGTTATTATCAAAAGAGCTAAATTCCTTGTCAATCCTAACTCAAAAAGCCAACAGGAGTATTTTGTGATTTGTAACAGAGAGCTGGAAAGTCATTAGAGGGAGATTCTACTGGGTTATTTTCTCTAGCATCTTGAGCAACCACACTGCCTGGAATCTTAAGTTCACAGAAAATTTGTCTTCCTTTTGTAAGAAATAAAAGGAATGGGTGAGAAGGAAAAAAATACAATTCAGTTAAAGATGTGGCATTATTCTTCAAGGCATCAAGATGCTGATCTTTTCAATTTGATGGCCAGATTTTTTAATTATTTTTTTTTTTAATTAAACACTTTCAAACTTCAGATACTGGTAGAATGTGTCACATAGAACAGGGTTTACTCTTAACATTTTTGACAAAATTTTGTATTTTAGAAGTTATTTCATGTTAAAGTTGTTGTATTTGGGTAATTTTAACCAATCAATGAAGTGTATTCAGCTGAAGAAAATTACTGCTGCTGTTTGCAAACAACAACTTCCAGGTCCACTCCCCTCACAAAACCTTTCTTTAATAACCAGAGATGTTTTTATAGCAACACAGGTTTGCTGTATCAGGGTTGATTTGAAATAACAACAAAATTATTACTGAGACAGACCAACGACGGAACCTGTATGTGGTTGCATGACCTGCTAGAAAAAGTAGCCAAACTTTTTTTATGTACAGACTAGAAAAACCTCTGATACATTCAACCTGTTGTGTTAAAAAATATTAATTTAAAAACCTGTGACTTAGATTGACAAGATCCATGAAATTACTTTCATACAACACTGGATATTAGCCATAATATGTACCGAGTTCCCATAACATTTTCTATTTATTTCATACGAAAATCTGAATAAATTACGCTAGTCAAGGGAATTCCAATATTTGGAATATGGATACTTGCTATCTTTTATTCTTTCAACTTCTTTAACTTCAGCTGCTTCATCATTCAGTGAAGAATACTGTTTTAACCACAGGATAATTCTGATTGTAATGGATCTGTAAGAAAAGGCATTCCAGCCATGACCGTTTTGATTTTATTCTTTTCTTGAAGTAATGAATTCCTAAGCAAACATTATAAAATGATATAAACTTGCTTTATTTTGTTTTTTTCTTGAAGATGGAAATTTCATTTTTCTTTTTGTCAGGAAGATTTGGTTGCTTTTTCTAGCAACTTGAGCGACCAGACAAAGGCTCTCTCATTACCTCGTCTTGTTCCCTTCGTCACTTGTTATTTAGTCCCAAATTGGATCTGATTGAACAGATATGATCAAAGACATCCCAACTGTGACCATTCCGTCTTTCTTCCCAGACATAATGGACTCTACGTGTATATCACAGAGGTTTTGCTATTCTGTATTCTGAAAGTACGTCATTGATTGGTTAAAATTACCCAAATACAACTTTAACATGAAATAATTTCTAAAATACAAAATTTTGTCAAAAATGTTAAGAGTAAACCTTGTTCTATGTGACACATTCTACCAGTATCCGAAGTTTCAAAGTGTTTAGTTAAAAAAAAAGAATTTAAAAATCTGGCCATCAAATTGAAAAGAACCAAAATTTTTTCTTTTGTGTTTTCCAATAACAGAACTAATGAAGAGAGAAAACAGAGACAGACAGACTTTATAAATACAGAAAAGTCTCCAAACCATAATAGCAATAAGGAAAATGCAGAGGAACTACCATTTTTTGGTTAGCACAGACTACAAAACCAATCCTGTATTATATACAGTACAAGCTAAAATTATAGCAACAATAAAGACATGATGATACAGATTACGTCTGTGATGAAGTTTGACCGGAAGCCCCATAGTTAAACATCTTATATATCTAGGGTCACATTATCTGCTCAGTTCCAGGAGTCTACTTCAAAAGCAGGAACAATTATACACCCTCCAGTACAAATATATACACAGATAATAAACAAGCAAGTTCACCTATATTTCTGTATAATATTTCATTTACTTTTCATACTCCACATTAATTCCTGTATACAAGGGCAACCTAGATTTCATTATATTTCATCAAAATGGAGAAGGAGGAGGAGCGAGAGACAGACAGACAGAGTGAGAGTGTGTGTGTGTGTGTGTGTGTGAGTGTGTGTGTGTGTGTGAGTGTGTGTGTCATGTTGGTCTAGGATTTGGTGTGAAATGTCAGAATTACAAATCTGTCATTCACTTTGATGACAGGAAAACACTCATTCACACCATTCACCCCCACACTCCACCTTAACTATTAGCACAACCATCAAGCAAAAAAAAAAAATTACTTCTATATCCAGCAGTTATTTGTGAACACCATAAATCCTCCCACTGCCTTCCACATACATGTAACACACACACACAGATTAATTCATAACATGTAAAAAAGAAAGTAAAGTTTAATATCTCATGAGAAATTTAAGACTATAAATTCAAATTCTGATTGTTCAAAACATCAGAGAGCTTGTAAATATCAGCAAATTTTTAAGCAAGAAATCCATACAGACAAATCCACACAGATAAGGGTAGGTTTGTGGGACTTTATGGAAACAGTCACTGATTATTAAATATTTAGCTTAAAAGGGGATTTGATTTGTCTTCATTTTTAGAATGTAAATTAAATTATTATTATTAATATTATTATTATTGCTCAGCACCAGTCCGTCCATCTTTACATTCATCATCATCATCATCATCATCACTTAACGTCTGTTGTCCATGCTGGCATGGGTTGGACAGTTTGACCAGGGCTGGTAAGCTGGAAGGCTGTACTAGACTCCAGTCTGATTTGGTATGGTTTCCTACAGCTGGATGCCCTTCCTAATGCTAACCACTCCAAGAGTTTAACGGGTTCTTTTACGTGTCACCTGCACAGGTGCTATTTGCGTGACACTAGTATCTGCCATGACTGCAATTTTGCTTGGCTTGATGGGTCTTCTTTTAACATAAGTTTTAAAAAATAGTCTTGAGTTCAGATTGCACAAAAGTTGACTGTCTTTCAGCCTTCTGGGGTTGATAAAATAGTACCAGTTAAGTGGTCAATATAATCTAAAATTTCAGGCCTTATGCCAACAGTAGAAAAGATTATTATTATTATTATTATTATGTTTTTTTTTGTTTTTTTAATTCAGTTGTCCATTCTAAAACTGGAGTCTGGATCTTGTTACATCTAAAGGTGACCACTTCTGACATTTTTGTTCAGGTGCTGACAGAGTCCCCTACCTTGACTGGAATACAACAGCCTTAGTTGTTAAATGTTTGTATGAATTAAATTCTTTCACACCAGACTCGTTATAATTAATAAAACTATCATCAGCAGCAGCAACAGCAAAACTTTAGAGATTGAATAATGATTAAGACAATCATTTATTAGCATTTTCAGCAGTTATGTAGGCCTTGTAGCAGTTCCAAACACAACTCAAGCTTCATGAATGGTATCAAGTAATAAGTATTAATTAACAGAATCCTCTTTCTTCAAATTTAAAAAAATAAAAATATTTAAATTGTGAAAGATATTTAATTAAAATCATTATAAATATTTATTCTCAAGTGAAGTTCAGCACATTTTATTTTCTATGTTCTTTTAAAACAAATGCTGGAATTAAATTTAATAAACTTTTTAAAAAATGTAAAATGTTGAAATAAAATCTGTAAAAGCTGAAACAATTTTAAAGCAAAATATCTTTTCTTCTATTCTTTTATTTGTTTCATTCATTTGACTGTGGCCAAGCTAGAGCACTGCCTTGATGCGTTTTAGTCAAATAAATCGACCCCAAACCACAGAAATAACACAAACATCTAAAATTTTGAGTTAAGTTTGTTTTCAATAAATAACAATTTGCACCAACTCATGGCTTCAATGAATATCAAGGTTGTATTTTATTTCTGGAACAGAAATTGAAAATCAGAATACTTAAAGGTAAATTCTGTCAAATACTTTTGGATAATGAAATAAAGTTATTTTTCATTTAAACTGCTAACAAACTAGGCAGAAAGACAAAGGGGACGCTAACAGCTGCACATATAGATGCATTGACAGTATTCAGCCTTGTTATTTCACTTTTGTTCCTCAGTCATCTCTGTCTACACACACACACACACACACACACACACACATACATAGCCCAGTAGCATTTCTTTAGTGGTTGCTAGCATGTGTGCATATTTATATGAGTGAATATATGAAAAAGCATGTAGGTAGATAGATATACAAGCACGCGTATGCCTGTTACTAAATATTTGTGAGTGTGTATATGTGTGTGCGCAGATACATGCATACACCACAAATGTACACAATATATTTTAAATTTAGCAATGCACTAATGCATGTACGCACAGATATATGTGTGTGTGAGCATGTGTATAATATATATCATCATCATCATATATATATATATATATATATATATATATATATATATATATATATATATATCTTTAAACACATACATGGGTATGTGTGCAAATGTGCTCACATACATATTTACCATAATACATAATTATACTGAAATATAGCCTTGTTATAGATATAGTAGAACGTGAAATAAGAGGAGAACAAAGCAAAAGAAAATATGAATAAATGATAGAGAAAATGAAATTAATTAATTAATGGATCTAAAGAATGAATTCAGTAAGTAGCCATTTGTGGGAATCAGGTCAGTCTATATTTAAAACTGCCCCATATACATACATATGTATTTGTATGTGTGTGTGTGTGTGTGTGTGTGTGTGTGTGTGTGTGTGACAGGATAAAGAAAAAAAATAAAGTTATAATGTATGAAGGATGGAATAGAAAAGAGAAGGGAATACAGAAGTATACAGAGCAAATAACTGTGGAGGAAAGAAAGGAAAAAAAGAATAAGTAAAAGAGAAGGAAGAAAAGGAAGAGAGAGAGATGTTGGGAAATGAAAAAAAAATTGAAAGTGAAAGAGAAGAAAGTAAAGAGAATGTGAAAAGAAAAGAAGTTGTATGTTTAATAAGTGTAAAATATTGAGCAGTAACAAACTCCATAAGTACAGCTATAAAAATGAAAACTGAAGCCAAACGAAAAAGAGGAGACGTTATTGAATAAGAGTGAAGATCAATAACCTAAATTTGTATAGGTTGCTGCCACCTTGTGGGATGGTGTAACAGCATGATGAGGATGATGATGATGATGACGGTGGGGAGATAGAGATGTTTTTTGAAGGCAGGAAGGACAGCCATTTACACCTACATAATTCAGGCATTCATTCATTTCAGAGAGGAGAGAAAGAGAGAGAGAGAAAGAGAGAGAGAGAAAGAGAGAGAGAGAAAGAGAGAGAGAGAGAAAGAGAGAGAGAGAGAGAAAGAGAGAGCTTTCTTCTCAGACAATAAGGTCACTTGGTCAAGAGGTGCTGGTAATTTTTTTTCATTCAGTCCACTTCAAGAAACAAATTTAGAGTTAGTAGAAATATGGAAAAATTATCCAAGAGTGACTAACTGTGTGTGTGTTCATGTGCATGTGCGTGTGTGTGCATGTGCATGCAATGTTTGACATAGAAATTGAGGCTCTCTGTGGAATGAATTTATGGGAAAGGTCTCTGTTGAATAAAGACATGATCCAGAAAGCAGAACCATCCTATCTGAATATACAATACTAAACTAAATTACAACAAAAGAGTTGTTGATTAAGCAGAGGAAGCTAGAGATGTCCTGTAAGATGGAGTTGTTGTTTCTTTTCTCTTGATATCTATGTATCGTTGCTCTTTTACATGTTTCAGTCATTTGACAGCAACTATGCTGGATCACCCCTTAAAGGGTTTTAGTTAAATCAACCCCTGATACTTATTCTATCGGTCTCTTTTGCCAAACTGCTAAGTTACAGGGACATAAACATACCACCATCGGTTGTCAAGTAATGGTGGAGGGACAAACACAGACACAAAGACACACACATATATATACATATAAGACAGGCTTCTTCCAGTTTCCGTCTACGAAATTCACTCACAAGGCTTTGGTCAGTCTGAGGTTATAGAAGATACTTGCCCAAGGTGCCACGCAGTGGAACTGAACCTGGAACCATGTCGTTGGGAAGTAAGCTTCTTACCACACAGCTATGCTTGTGCATTGTTACATATATTTTATCAAGTGGATATTTTTATATCATTTGTAGCTACTTGATTTGTGAAAGGAAATACATTACTTTTCTTTGCCGAGTGGCTTTTAATGTCACTATCATGGCTGACATCAGGTAATACTTCTTTAGCACAAATATATTCTGTATGCCCCAAATCGGGGACAGTGTAACTTTGGTGGACATGCTACATTCCACTGTACTTTACTTTTTAAAAGAGAGGGTAGGGGTGATTGGGGTGGAATTAGGAAGAGATAAAAATAGTGGTGATGAGGTGTCTGGGGGGGGGGGACCTTCAAGATATAAGGTGAGCAGAAGTGAGTATAGGCAGAGAGAGGCTGCAAGAACGTGGGAAAGGGGTGAACAATGGGTGAGGAGATGACTATAATGAAAGAACAAGTGTTCAGAGATGGTACGTAGGGAAGGTAGAGGAGAGTATGTTGAGGGGGTGTATATGTGGGTAAGGTATGGGGGAGACCAATGATGCATGAGGGTGACATATATGGTGCATGGAGAGAGTGAGAAAGGTGGGGTGGTAGAGAAGGAGAGATAATTTGGAGGCTCAGAAAGGGAAGTGATCAATGGAAAATGTGGGTGGAGATGGATATGACATGCAATGGCTCCTTATAATAAGAAAGCTTAGTGGTATCAGGGAAAAGCTGCAAGTAGAGCAATGATGGTTGGAGGGGGTGTCTTGAGGAGGAAATGGGGAAAGGGGTCAATTGTGCATATATATATATAGATACATACATACAAACACCATATCGTATCATATATCAATCAACTTTCTTATCTATATGAATTAAAATTGAATTATGAATATATAAAAAGAAAATATTTACATGCATGAATTTACATATTGTCTTCACTGTTAAAAATTCCTATAAATTTATTTTCTTTGGATAGGAATTCTTTTAAGGTTTGTCTGTTGTTAAGGTAGCTGTTTGGAGTCTGGCCAGTAACATTTGTAAACAAACAACAACCAAGATAATGCTGGTTCTTAGTATAACTTACTATATAAAAGAATTGATGTAAGGACTAATAACATATTGTATACAGAAGTCAGAGTAGAACTAAACAAACCTAACACTGCTACTTTATCTTACAACACAAAAGCTTCATGATACATGAACACTGTTCCTGTTGAGAACAGAATTGCAGGATTTCAAACATACTTTCTTACATAATTTCCTCTTTTTCTCATTCCAACATGCATTATCACACACACACACACTCTCTCTCTTTGTCCCCGCCTCTCTTTCTGTTACATTCACTCTTTTTGTTTCTAACACAAAAACATACAATGCTCTAAACATTTTTTTTTACCCCTCACATTCACCTATCATTCTCTCTCTTACATACACACACACATGTACACATGCATGCACACACACCTCTATTCAGCTAGGAGGCAAAGACTTCATTCCCTTCAGATTTAAATGTTCCAATACTTAAACACCACAAACAATTTAGAAAAATACTTTAGAAGGAAAAAGAACATACAAGAATTGTTGGGTTGTAGCAAGAACACAGAGAGAGAGAAGGATTATTCCTTGAAGTTACTTGAAGTAACTTAGGGAAGCACATAGTAAAAATAAGCCATGATCTTAGATTGGAAGTACCAAATTATGGTTTTAAATATATGACACTATGTTTCGTGCGGGTGACACGTAAAAGCACCCACTACACTCTCTGAGTGGTCGGCGTTAGGAAGGGCATCCAGCTGTAGAAACTCTGCCAAATCAGACTGGAGCCTGGTGTTGCCATCCGGTTTCACCAGTCCTCAGTCAAATCGTCCAACCCATGCTAGCATGGAAAGCGGACGTTAAACGATGATGATGATGTTACCACTTTAGATGCAACACATTCATCTTTCAATAGTTTATTTATAGAAAAGGACTTGGATTGTATCTCAATGTAAGTTTTGTTTATTTAATTGTTTTATCCAAGTTAAGTGAAAACAGTTACAATTCTTAGATTTAAGATAAATATAAAATAATAAATGTATTGATTCACACAATTTTTTTTTTTTTTTTTTAATGGTAAACTCTTTCTAAATTAATAAAGAAAAGATGGGTTATCTGTTGTATGTAATAGAAATCATTGATTGAACATTTGGAAACAAATCAAAAATTTTGTAGATTTTAGTGGAATGGGATGAAGTTTGACTATTTGAGTAGATTTCATTAGGTTTCATGACCAAGCCATGTTGATATACCCACAGGTTCAAAAGATGATTCAATGGTTGTAGGCAAAATGAATTCTATCAGTGAAAAATAGGCATTTGTTCCTCAAGATTTAATAGCATTCAAAGAGAAATATTGAATCTGTGTAGAGTAACAACTGGAGATATGTTTGGATTAGATTGTACTGAAATTTTCTTAATCAGCCAATGAAGTTAGGAGGTACTTCACAAGTGCCTGGTATGTTATTAATAAATGCTGATGTTTACAAAGAGTTAGACATGTAGCTGTAGACACAATGGTTGGAACCTAATATCTAGGCTTTCTTAGATATTACTTTTGTTGGATGTAGATAAGTTATTGATGAATATGTGATAGAATTACTAATGTGCATTCATATACAATCATTAGGAAATTAATTCTACCAAAATTTATCATGAAATAGAAACAAAAAGAACCAACACTGTTATACCATCAAAATGGCTTTTTAAAAGAAGTTTAGAAATGGTAAACAAAAAAAAAAAAAATCATCTAAGAAACTAGAGCTAAGGGAATTGGGATTAAGCAGTAAGAAAAGGTGAACTGAAGTTCTTGTACTGAGTCAATGAGTAAATGTTTCTAATAAACGGTGATGAGGAAACAAAGACAGGCTGGAACAGAATGAATAAGAGGACAGCAAACAAGAAAGGAGAATGGATTACAAAGAAAACGATGACCATAAAAAGGTTTACATTTTTGTTTTTCTATCAGTTGCATTGTTTCAGTAGGAGGGCTTTTCAACCATTCCTTATTTCTCTTCATAGAAATGTATATAAAAGTAGATGAAACATTCATTGTAGTGTGGCTCAAGCATAACAGTTCCATTAGGAAAGGCCTCCAATAATAAATATATCATACATTTCTCACCAATAACAAAATGATAATAAACAATATAAATTACTTTATGATATTTATACTGAATGAATGTTGACTGGACATTTTTATTTACATCCAAGAAAATTAAAAAAAGATTTTCTCCCACACATTCGTTTCTCCAATTTTAGTAGCAGAAACATGAAGAGCTGACTTGAGCTTACAGTTGGAAAAGGAATGGCATCTTGAATTCTTGATTCTAACCTGCCAGACACCAGCTTCAATTCCTTTATAGAAAATACTTCTTTTAAAGGGTTTAAGTTTCAATTACATGCTTCCAACATATTTTAATGAAACAACATTTTGCAAACATATGTTCTAAATAAAAAATGAATACAAAAATAAATGTCCTAAATCTTTGATCGATTAAAAAACAAAATATCAGACATGGTAATTCATGAAAAATATGGTAACAAAAAAAAAAAAAAGTTAACTCTTTTGTCCCAACAGATACCTATGAAGAACAAGTCAGAAATAATAAAACTGACAGGCTTTGGTTATTTGTGACTTGTTCATAAGTATCTGTTGGGACACACAGACAGAGAAACTGGATTCAGACAAAACTGCTGTTCATATGCTTAAGCAATTTCTCTCTACTGACACTCATGACAATGTAGCAAATAATAGAGTTGACAAGCATACACACACACATGAATATATATATATGAATAAATGAGTGTATGTAGATGTGAGTGTATAGTATAGTGTGTGTGTGTGTGTGTGTGTGTATATATATATATATATTATATATATATATATATATATATATATATATATATATAGACACACATTCACACACACACACACATATATATTATATAGCAATAAGAAAATGGAGGGGATTAATAGGTGGTATTCATCAACTTGCAGACATTGTATTGTGTCAATTTACTTGTTTATTTGTTTACTAAAAGGACAATAATAACAATATACAAACACATGTGACATCTTATGTCATATCAGTAATTATAAAAATTGACATATAGTAACAGAAAATGGGATAATATCTTACAGCTGTTTCAGTCCAGAGGTGACATGCTTCATTCTATCTTTATCACTCCAGTAGACTGAAAATACAATGTCTGCAAGTTGATGAATACCACCTATTAATCCCCTCCATTTTCTTATTGCTATATCAATTAATGGTAAAATAACTTTTTACCAGCACCCATTTATTACACTTGGTAATGTAATTGCCATGCAATGAAAAAACACTAGTGTAATAATAATTGGGTATTCTTCCAGCAGTATATTGGATAGATATTATCCCTTAGTGAGTTGGATTCACAACCCCTAACTTTCTTGTATATATATATATATATATATATATATATATATATATATATATATATATATTAGACTGGAGCCTGGTGTTGCCATCCGGTTTCACCAGTCCTCAGTCAAATCGTCCAACCCATGCTAGCATGGAAAGCGGACGTTAAACGATGATGATGATGATGATGATATATATATAAAATCATTTAATGCCTGTCTTACATGCTGCGATAGGTTTGACTATATATATATATCTTTGTACCTTGAGAGTCCACCCTGACACATTACCACCATCTTCTCCCTCTTTCTCTCTCTTTGTCTCCAACTGGAGAAAAGGTAGAGAGTCTCTTAGGTTTAAAGCCCTTCCTCAATACCACTTCCCCTCTCAGTTGAGGGATCTTTGTCTTGCAAGTTACTCAGTGACCTCACTAGTGCTGGTGCCATCTAAAAACACCCAGTTCACTCTTTAAAGTGAGTTTTCAGGAGGGCATCCAAGCAGAGAAACCTTGTCAAAGCTTGGTGCAGCCCTTTGGCTTGCCAGCTCTTGTCAAACTATCCAAGCCATGCCAGCAAGAGAAATGATGATGATGATATATGTACGAGAAAATAAGGTATTATATCTTCAATGCAGTGTCCAGTAGTCCAGTGTGGCTGGAAACTAAAATTTTGTGATGGACATAACATTGTATTTACCTGAAAACTACATTTCACGTCCTTCTTTCAGAATGTCTCATTGACAAAGATGCTCCACTCTAGTTCCACAGATGAGTGGTTAGCAGGAGAAAGAACTTATACGTCTAAAACAAAAACAATTATGGCACTATCAGTATAAACGTCTGTAAAGTTTCAAAATATATTCAACAGATGTTTGTACAGAAAATAAATCTAACCAACAACAAAAAAATAAAATATTTGGCATGCTGCATGTGATTCTACCAACTATTATTTACTTGAAAGAATGGTAAATTCAATGAAGGTGTGCATAAGAATTTACTAAAAAAAAATAAAAGTAAACTATGAACTTATGGTTCCTAGAAGGCCATAGTTTTAGCCGAGCCATAAAAGTTCAATCTACTTTGATTTCTATAGATCTTGCTTCATCTTTGATCAGTATCTTCCGGTATTTTGGTAAGAGTACAGCATCATTTGTTTCAACAATAATCTATAGAGATACATGTTATTGGGGATTCAGGTTATATGGAGAATGACCAAATTATCATACAGATTATACTATGATAAAACAGGTAATATACTGTGTATGCGTGTGTAAACATACATAATATGCACACAAACACATACACTCACTCACACACACACACACACACACACATATATATATATATATATATATACACACACAAGTTATACAAATACACAGATATTTTCTGTATATATATGTCCGTGCGTGTGTGTCCATATATATACATATATAATTTTAAGTAAATGTTCCATGATGCTAGCATGGGCTGGAATGTTTGATAGGATCTTATGGGCCCAAGACTGCATTATGCTCCAGTGTCTGCTTTGGTATGATTCTAACCCTTCCGAACGCCAACCACTTTACAACATATACTGGATGCTTTTTAGTGCCAACCACTAGTGAAGTAACCATGCAGCCTGCCCGTCTACAAACCTCAAGAAAACAGAGTAAAGAGGGATAGGGTATGAGAAAAAAGGGTGAGAGCAAAACTGGTTTCTTGCCTCAGACAAGTTGCATGGTTATTCAGATTGGGAGAAGAAAGTGATAAAAAAAAATAATGGTGATGAGGAATCAAGGTGGATCTTCAAGATGTGGGAGGGAGGAGGTCTGACCATATGGAGCAGCAGAGCAGTTATGATGACAGTGTAGACAAAAGAAAGACAAAAGAGACAACATGATGCTGGGTCAGAGGGAGGTAGACATGGTGTATGAGGAGGGTAAGATGTATGGGGTGGAAGGAGGAGAGATAATTTGATGGCAAGAATGGGTGAGCAATGTAAAATGTGGGTGGAGAGTACAGTATTAATGCACAAAGGATGGATAACAAGTGAAATGGTTCTGAGTAGAAGGAAAAGTAAGTAGTACCAAGAAAGAACTATAAATAGGGAGGTGACAGGTGGTGGTGGTCTTGAGGGGAATGAAATTGAGGGAAGGGCCCAGTTGTGCACTATATATATATATATATATATATATATATATACACAGAGCTCTACAAGGATGTAGTTTTGTCGAAGCAAGTTGGTTTTCTCAAGAACTGCATCTCGCCAGTCACCACAGTCCTTTATGTCCTCTGTGAGGTTCAAGGTCTTGAAATCAGCCTTCACCATTTCATTCCATCTCTTCCTGGGTCACCCTCTCCCACAAGTTCCATCCATATTTAGTGATCACACTCCTTTATACAGCTTTCACCATCCATATACATCACAAGTCTATCCTATCACAGTCTTCCTTCTTGCACACCACATCTGATTCCTTTTATGCCCAATTTTCTTTCAGTACATTTATATTTCATACATACTTACAGTTCACATCCAACAGAGTATGCTAACTTTATTTCTTTCCAGCCTTCTCATGTCCTCAAGTTCAAGGCCCGTGTCTTGCCACCATGCAACACCACAGTTCTAACACAAGTGTAGCATCATATAAATCTGACCTTCACTCTAAAGGAAAAGACTTTTGTTACCTGCAACTGTAGTAACTCCCTGAACATTCACCAACCCATTCTTATTCTAGCTACTTTCAAAACAACGACCTCTTTTGCTAATTTCATCTCCTAGACAACAAAAGCTATCAACTACTTGTAGTAAGTCATCTGAACATTTAAGAGAAGCTATTTCCAGCTTACTCCTTCTATGTATTACCCCAGTGCATCTATCACATTCAAAGCTTTCGTACTCTGACAGGCTGCTCATGATTAAACTAATGGAGCCTACATTAGATAAACTGTTTGGAATTTATACCAGCTCCTTTTCTGCATATAAAAACAAAAAAAGCTATTTCCCTGAAGATACCAAGGTCCTGTCTTCTTTCCTACTTAGTAAAGCCTTCATCTTTATTAAGTTTACTTCAAGAGTTTTCAATTCTTCGTTTAGTTTTCAGGCCTGGAATTTCCTCTCTAATTTTACTAGAAATTCAGCTACGAGAACTAAATCACCAGCGTACAAGAGTTCCCATGGACAGCCAATCATACACTCTTATGCAATGGCCTGTGATTATGATGATTAAAAGAGGACCGTGAACTGGATTTTGATAAATTCTTACCTTCATGCTAAATTCATTACTGAAATTGTTGTCAACATACTGCATCTCTATACAAGGCTTATAAAGCCCCCACATGTTATTCCTCTACATCTAGCTTTCTCAATAACTACCAAATTACTGAATGTTGTATCCTGTTCAAACTCTTTCTCTAAATCAACGAAAGCTAAGAATAGCAGTTTATTCTTAGCAAAGTAATTCTCCTGCAGTGGCCTCAGCAGGAAGATTGCATCCACGATGCCTCTTCCAGGGACAGAGTCAAACTTCATCTCTGTATATTCTATCATGGATCAATTAGGCTATGACTCCCTTGTTTCATAACCTGATCTAGTAAACTGATTCCTCTTTAGCTGCTTCTCTCACAGGCATCTCCTTTGCCTTTGTAGTAGTTTATAATGATACTGCTATACTAGTCATTAGGTATGACACCTTCCTGTACGACTTAATTAACTATCCAGGTGGTAATCCTGTACATGAACTTAAGACACAATGTTAAAACCCCTTAGAAAAAAGTGAACTGTGGAACTCAAACCAAGCATCCTGCATAGTGCTGAAAGACATTCAACCAATTATCTCACAAAAAGCAATTTTCCAACTTTCAACGATCTCCATAAAAGATGCTTTAATAAGAAAGTCTGTTTACATTTAGAACAACATTATTATGGAAGAATTTGATATTTCATTTCTCTATCATGAAGATAAACCACACATTTTTCACATTCCTAAAAAAAAAAACAATAAAAAGTGATATTGCATAATCAGAGAATAATTCTAAAAAATTAAAAGGTAAAATGAATTAAATGTTTCTACCTTGAACATGGTGTGAAGTCAGTTTGGCATCAGGATGGGACCAGTGGCTAAGTTTATACAAACTACGGAGACAGTTGAACAAGAATCCAAATCTGTAAAATATAACAAAAGCAAATATTTCAATGACATGCTTACACACACATAAATACATAAACATACGTGTATTATATCAAAAGTCGGCAGTATACTCTAAGTCCCACCCCAAGCTGGGCCATTCATTACAGTTGGGTAGAATGAATTGCTTGCAGTTTGTACAAGGGTGGCTTCACTTTAGATGGGTTATGTGTTAGTAGGAAATAACTGTCTTTGAAAAATAATTTTAAGATGCAGAAAGTGTTAAAAAAAGGGTTTTGTTATACCTACACATAAATAGCAGAATTCTTTCAGTTTCTGCCAACCAAATCAACTCACATGCCATTGATGAATCAGGCTGACAGTAGAAGACAACTGTCCAAGTTGCTGCATAGTGGGACTGAACCCAAGACTACATGACTACTGCATGGACTTTTCAAATTGGGCTTCTTTCCCTTTATGTTTAGTGGCTTGTTGTATCTCTTTCAGTTCCATCTATCATTCCCTTTCACCCATAACCACACTGAGGTCTTCTCAGCTGTCTCCGACAGGTGTTTCCTTGTTGTAATTCTTTTGTGACCCTTGATTTTGAACTGACCTAACAGTTGGCACATGAACACTGTGACAAACCTCCATGTGTCAACTTCCATTGCCTTTACTGTGCAATGGTACCCTCCTTGTTAGTTAATTCACCAGAAGTGGTACTGGGAACACACATACACACATTATTTATACGACATTACAAATTTAGTCTTGTAGCTGTCAAAGCCAATTCATTTTCCCAGATAGTTTCAGACTGAAGAACTGTTCAAGTATGAAAAAGTTATTCTAACAGTCATCAGACACAGCTGAATGGAAAAGTAAAGCTTCAGCTTTATCACTGGAGGTCTGAAACCAGTTTATGAATCACAAAGATGTTCCAAAAATAAAATATCAACAAAACAAGGCTGGCTCCTAAGCCTTTTGAAGTTATGCCCCTTAGATTGGTTTTTATTGAGCCATTGTCCTGCATGTCAGCATTCAAGTGACCACTGTCCAACCCAGTTTTTTATATATATTGGGTTGTGGGATGAAGAGGTAGAGAGTATGAAGAGGAAGAAGGATAGAAATGAAGGAAAGAAGTTGGAGTTTTGAAGGGTATGTGTAGTCACATATATGCATAAACGTTTATAAGCATTGGTTTTGGTAGGGAAATAAATCCCTTATTTACAGTGAGAGGTCAACTAAGGGAGTGGGGGAGCTAACCTTTACTGTTAGGAGCTGACAATCTGGTTAAGATATATTTCTGCTCACAAGGCAGGTAGGCCTCTGAATGGAAGAAACTCTTTGGTATAATCCTTTTCTCTGCTGAACAAAAGCTGCACCTCCAACTACTGTTGAGGTAAGGTCTGCACTTTTCCAGTAATTGTCACTTATTTCTTACTCTCCATCAGTCTCTCACCCACTTTAAAACTCTCTCATCCCAAATGCTCTGTTTTCTAACACATTTTTATTTCAATCTCTCGTCTATTATGGCTCTTCTATGATAGCTGGTCCTGATTACTCAGCTACTCAACTGTGTAGCTTTGAGTGAATGGACACAATAACCTGACACAGTACACGGTAACCCCACTTGAAATAATAATAATAATAATAATGAACTTATTGTATACAGTGCTCAGGTGCACAACAACTCATCTGAAAAAGTAGCCAAAAGTAAATGAAGAGTATGTAGAATAATGCACAGAAAGTGAACAGTGAATGAGTCATTTAAAACAAAACAAAAAAAGGTGGAAGGCATCAGGTATACTGTTGGTAATTTCAGGAAACATGGAAGTTTTCAAAGACATAATGTCCTGACAGTTAACAACTAATGCAGAGGTAGTTTATTTCCTGCTTCAGCAATTCTGAGCAAGAAAAAATGTTTCTGAAAGTCATAGGTGCTTTGTTGCTTTTTGATTTTGTAAGCATTTCTACAAGTGTTTGACATGGAATTCAAAAAAGTGGCCAAGACGGTGGATAATCTTGTGGGTGTTTACCAAGTCAGTTGCCAGACATCAGAGCTTTAATGTGTCCATGCCCCGAGATACAAGATGTTCAAATAATGGTAGATGCGTTTTGTGTGTAGGTGTGTGTGTGTGTCTTTATATTAAAGCACACACACTATTAAAAGCTTGAATTCTATCTTCCAAAATGATTAAAATCAACCACAACTGAAGGGATTGTCACAGATGCCAATATCCAAAACATCATTCCCCCTTCTCTCTCCCTTCCATCCTTCCTATTGCTTTTGCTTTGTTTAAGATTAATATAATGCAAAATATTCCATCAGCTACTCAAGAACACAAAGAATAAATTTATAAACCATAATTTCAAAAGTACAAATATGAACAATAGCTATTCCATATACACTTCAACTTAAGAGTCAGAATAGTGTATGCAAGAGAATTTCAAAAATGCTTACAATAAGCGGTTAGATTAGCAAAGGTCCAGAAAACGATTGCCTCCCCATATATTTATGGCATCTAAACTAGGGTCCAGTGAAGTGAACGATTTCAATGAGAATCAAATGATGATTTCCATTGTTCAACATCTTGTAACTATAATCAACAATAACTCTAGAACAATAGATAGGGGAAGTGGAGGGAAAGAAGACATACACAACATAAATAGAAATCTAAACTAGTAGGGAACCCTTCATGCAATGTATATAGACACACACACGCATCTATATTAAGAATATGTAAATTATTTATTTTTGTGTGTGTTTTTTATACACACACGCACACACATGTATGTCTCTATATTATATATATATATATATATATATATATATATATATATATATATATATATTATATATACAGGGTGTGATGGGTAAATTGTTGCCATTTCATGTTTTTCATTTCACACATGCACATTGTTTTTGATTTTGTTGACTACACAGTATATTAGGGTCACTTGGGTACCATCTGTGATAAAAACAGCACCATGACGCAATTCACTCAGCCAAAAATTTGGAGACGACATGCTGTACTGCTTGGCATTCATGCCAGAAGCTCCAATATGAACATCTCAGAGTGATTGGGTATCAATGTGAGGACAGTGCATATATGGAAAGTGATAAAAATCAAACATCCAGTTAACATCATAGTGTTTGGAGTGATCACTAGTGATGGCAATGTTACGCCTCCATTCATCTTCCCACACAGCTTCAGACTCAACAGAGGCCTACATCAAGTACCTGGAGGAAGTAGTGCTGCCCTAGGTCGAGAGGGTAACTACTGGAAGACCCTATATCCAGCAACAGGACTCTGCACCATGTCACACAAGCAGTCATGGCTGTCAGACAATTTCTGTCACTACATCACCCCTAACATCTGGCCACCTAACTCCCCAGACTGCAACCCCCTTGATTATTATGTGTGGGGTGCAGTTGAGCAAGAGATCAACAAAACTCCTTGTAACACCAAAAATGAACTGAAGACAAGGATTATGGCTGGATTCACCAAATTAAACAAAGAGACCGTCCAGCAGAGTTGCAGGAAATTCCAAATTCATCTGGAGGCCATGGTTGAAGTCAATGGTGATTTTATTGAATAAATTTACTCTTTAGTATTTCAAGATATTTTTATGTAATTTTGGTAAATATATCTGTTAAAATGAGATGTCAGTGTTATTTTCATTTTTGCGTAATTTAGACAACAGTTTATGGTGGATGGTTTCACAAGCGCCATCCCACCCATGCTAGCTAGTATGGAAGATGGATGTTAAAAGATGATGAGAGAGAGAGAGAGAGACAGAGAGAGACAGAGATGATAATCAAATGAATAAGACATTCAGTGGAGTATGCAGAGTATTGATATTATTATCATCATTATTTGGCTAATCCCTAAAGTGAGCAAGAAACCCCCCTATAGAAGGTAGGCTCCACATTAAAACAGCCTGATAAAAGAAACAAGATTGTTGTGCCCCTCACTGAGGAATATTTTCATAATTCCTGTATATGATGTAAGTGGCCTGCTGATGACATTGCTGTGTGTGGAAGGTTAAGGTGTGGAAGGTTAAGGTTAAGGTGAAGTAAACAGAAGAATTTTCAGAGAGGAAACTACTTCTAACCAAAAAGAGGAAAAATGGAGAAACCCTTATATGTCTACCTTCACTAACCATTCTTTTTGTCTTATTATTATTATTCTGATTGAAAATGATTCATTTTTCATAACATATCAGTTTGTCACCATCATTTCTTATGATAAACTGATAACTTAAATGCAAAAATTTGTTTCAATTGAAATAGTAAAAAAAACAAATGCTTTATATCGCACAGAAAAAGATAATAACATTATTATTGATATCTTACCACAGATTAATCTTATAGAAATAATTAAAATTATTCTTTTACAATAAAAACAAAGGCAGAATAAACATCAGCAACAATCACTTCTGGTAAATATTAATTCATTTTTATGTCTAATACGCACACATACAAACCTTAATATAATATTCATTTGGAAGTATAGACACATGAATATCTAAAACTAATACAGACAGTCGTCCCAATTACATGTTAGACACAAACAATAATAAATGCAACGCAGACTTGACATTAGACTCACAACAAACAGACAATTCTCAGCCACTTAAATATAAACAAAAACTGCACAAAACCCTAACCCACCACCCCTGTCACACATTTCACAGTGTCAATGACTAAATAGCGAACCTATTTCGATGTATGCTGTTTCTTGCTTCTTAATTTCAATCACTTGTTATCTCAGGTATTCACCTCAGGTATTCCCTTTAAAAGCAACCACGTTGACATATTTGGATTTGATAATCAGAAAGCCAAGTGATTTGATGTTTTAAAGCCAAGACATACATTTCTACCTATTCTACCCAACAAGACAACAGCAATGCTCAATAACTGAGCACAAAAAAGATACAATTGCCTCATTCTGACTAACATTCCTATCACTTTATGGCCTGTAAAGACCACAAGGAAAATACATTCTGCCAGTCTCCACCACCACCACCACCACCACCAAAGGTTAAAAAAAAATGAAATACAAGACCAGAACCAGAGAAAAGATGAAAATTTGTTCATTCGTTTAAGCATAGAAAAGCAAACTTGGACATTGAGGCTTTTCTAAATTCATATTTTTTTCATTGAAATTTGCAACATTATATAACATGCATGCCATATCTATAAGTTGTATAAAATTATTATTGCAAGAAATTGAAAGATTAAGAATGGAGGATGTAAGAAAATTGAAGAACATAACTAAAGGAGTTTCATTTATAAATAATATTGGTCTGCATGTGGAAAGATATTTTTCTTTTTCTATTGAATTTTAAATAAAAATATATACATGGAACCAAGAATGTCAGCTCCCTACATCTTGGATTTGTTGGGGTTTTTTTCTTATGACATAAGATGCTTTGAAAGAAGAAATTAACTATAAAAATATATTTACACGAAAGTACTGAAAAATAAAAGTTGTCGTTTTATACGAACATGCATGTTTTAGGCAGGCTTCTTCATCTAAGACGGCAAACGCAAGTGACCGTCTTACTAATGATCCCCTAGCCTCAATATCTTTCTTCCATGATGTTTTAGAGAAATGTTCATCTCATTAATCATACAACTTGCCACATTGTTCTGAAGGTGAGAAAAGAGAAAGTACATTTTCACACTCCTCCACCATCTAAGTTGGTGAAAGCTACCAACCATGTTTCTCAACTGGTTAGTTTAATATTCTAAGGCTTTTAAAATTTTTTCTATTAAGAACAACAGATTTAAATATTTGGCAAATCTTTAATTCTATTTTAGAAATACTGCATTCAAAATTGTCCTTTTTCACAAATTCTCAAACTTAGGAATCAACAAAACATTATTTGTTTTAAATGCTTTAAATAGAAATTTTTAACGCTAAACTGTTTGAACACTTCTTTATTCAGCATATTTACAATATTATCCACACGTTACAGCTTCATGCAATAAAATAAACTTGCTGTTACAAGAGGGTCTTCAAAACCCTTTTTCAAGTCCAGCTATGTTTATTTTGAATGAACAGAAAAATGATGATTTATTAAATTTAGCAAAAGTGTTATAGTATCATTTACTTCAGACATCAGATGATCACAGAATCCAAACTGCTAAAGAATGTTATTGCTAAACTATTGCAGAACATCAATACAATGACACTGCTTGTACACTTTCCTTCCAAAATACAAATCCAACATTTTCTATACATCTGGTTTCTTTGAGTTTCCAATTTGTTCAACAGCAAAAGCAGCAGCAGTGACAGAAACTGTCTGAAAGCATTTGGACATGTGCCTCAACAATCAAACATTTGCCTCTCAATTTCATCAACACTGATCAACAAGGGAGACAACAACTGATTCACATTTTGGGGGGAAAATAAAGACAAAGCAGACTATTATATTAAAAATCCTACTTTTTATCAGATTAGCTTATACGGTTGGATTTATCTCCTTTGTTTGATGCTTCATGAGGAAGTTTTTCAATCAACTCATCACAAAGATAATTATTATATGCGCAGGAGTGGCTGTGTGGTAAGTAGCTTGCTTACCAACCACATGGTTCCGGGTTCAGTCCCACTGCGTGGCACCTTGGGTAAGTGTCTTCTACTATAGCCTCGGGCCGACCAAAGCCAAGTGAGTGGATTTGGTAGATGGAAACTGAAAGAAGCCCGTCGTATATATGTATATATATATATGTGTGTATGTGTGTGTGTTTGTGTGTCTGTGTTTGTCCCCCTAACATTGCTTGACAACCGATGCTGGTGTGTTTATGTCCCCGCCACTTAGCGGTTCGGCAAAAGAGACCGATAGAATAAGTACTAGGCTTACAAAGAATAAGTCCTGGGGTCGATTTACTCGACTAAAGGCGGTGCTCCAGCATGACCGCAGTCAAATGACTGAAACAAATAAAAGAATAAAAGAATCGTTTATCAAAATTTTTATAGTTACTCTGTTAATACTACATTTGTGAGGCTCTACCAGTCATGTATAGTACTGCAAGGTATTAAATATATACCTTTCTAAAATTTGGTAACCCTGAAGCAATTTAAGAAATCAATAATTTGGTAGTCAATAAGTTCTCTCGTCAAAAGAATTACATATTCTATAATAGTACAAAGAAAATCTTTTTTTGCCAGCAGAATTCTTCTTTTAAACTTAATCCGAAAGACAAATATATTTTAGAAATATTATTTAAAAAAAAAAAAAAAAAGATTATATATTATTTAGATAATTCACATATTGTAAACAATGTATTATAACAATTTCAATTCTAGATTGATATAGAAAATGTTGAAAGCATATGTTTATTATTGACATATATATAATATTGTCATAATTTATATTTCATATACATATTATCATAATATATATTTTATAGACGTAGATATTATCATAATTTATATTTTACATGTATATTATAATATAAATTTTACTGACATACATACCATTATGATTTATATTTTCTACACATATGCATTATCTTTATTTATATTTTTATATATTTATGTAGGTTATATACACATAAAATATATATGAAAGGTACAGAAAGAGTTATAGCTGAATAAATTAGAAAGAAAATTAATCTCGTTGTAACAGTTTGATTCTGTGCCAAGAAGTACTAGAACTGAAGCCGTCTTTATAGTGAGACAACTGAAGTATTTAGTTAAAAGTAAGCTACTGTAGTTATCATACATCAATCCGAAGAAACCCTTCAATCCTAACTTAGTGGATCTGGTATTTGCTGAAGAAACAAAGAAAAGATGAAAGGCTCTTGTGAGGGCCACAGAAACTTGGAAGAGCTACCAGCAAGGTGAGAATGAACAACAGGTACAGCAATGCATTCAGTGTGCAGGAAAGAGTCCACCAAGATTCAATTCTCACCTCCCTCTAGTTGCAGTAGCCTTGCATGACATAATGAAGCCGTTTAAGGCCAAATGCCATGAGAGTTCCTATATACTAATACGCTCATCATTATCGCTGAACCTGCAATAGAAGTAGAAAAGAAATTCCAGGTGTGGAAGCAAAACCTGGAATCAAAGGTCCTAACAGTAATCTTAGTAAAAACCGAAGTTTTAAGTTAGCAGGAAAACAAATAGCAACTCCAGTCCCTTCAGCAAAATGGCCTTGTTTCGAATGCAGGAAAGGAGTAGGGTAGAAATAGCATATGTTGTACACAGCACAAACTTAAGATACACATGGGGTGCAGTAAAATCAAAGGCAGATTAACAGAAAGTATACTTTGTATGTAGCATATGTGCAGGAGCAAGAAACACAGAATGCACAGGAAATAAATTTTCTCAATTGGCCAGGAGGATCCATTGAGGTAGGAGAGAACTTCTGTTGTTTAAATGACCTAATTAACACCGAAGAAAGATGTTCTTGAAGCATAGTATCCAGACTAAGAATGGTTGCAGAAAGTTCAAGAAACTGCTACCTCTGTTGGCAACAAAAGTCTCCTTGCCCCAGAGTCAAAAGTAGATTGCATGATGCTTGTGTTAGAACTGCAATGCTGCATGGTAGTGAGACAGGGGTCTTGACTGCAGAAGACTAGTAAATGAAATAAGGTAAGCATGCTCTGATGTTAGTGTACATGAACACCAGAGTACAAATAGGCATGGATAGTTCAATCTTGTGAAGAGAGGAGAGTGCATTGGTGTGAGCATGCAATGAGAATGGATGATGATAGCAACATAAGGAAGTGTCATGAGCTCTAAGTTAATGGAAGAGAGAGACTGAGGAAGACATGGGATAAGGTGGTAAAGGATGATATGAAGATGCAACATCACATGGGGCACATGACAAAGGAATGTATTGATTGGCATTACACAGCACAAACTGTAAAAGAGGTGTTCACCTATGGCAACACACTAACTGAAGGGCAGGCTTCCCCTTCACCTTATATCCTTGAACCTGTTCCTCCTTTAACATCATTCACTTCTCTCTTTGGGTCACTTCCTTAGCACTTAATAGCACTCCATCTCTCATCTCCACACCATCTGTGCTGATCATATCTTCATCATCAAACTTACCCACTTACCCTTCAGCTGACCTATATATATATATATATATATATATATAGAAGGTTGCATCAGACCACCCTATTGATCTGACCATCACCATGCTATGTTACCAGCCATCTCCTTCTCTCTTTTTCTCTCATATTATCGTCATTATCTTAGTGCCCACCTCTAGTATTGACAACCACTCCCACAACTTCACCTAAATAGTCCTGTATTTTTCCATCACACTGTTGTTCTCTTTAACAACCTGACCTTTACCTTTAGCTACCTCTGTCACTGGCAATCCCTCTCCTCCTAACACCACTCTCTATATGTCCCTGCCATCTTGCCATCATGTTCTTGTTCCTTTCACCCACCCACCCATCCATTACCCATTCTAATGCCATTAATTCCTCACTCTCCAGTACCCACTTCTGGCCTTTCTGTCATCAGGTTTCCTTCTACTTCTCACACTGTTCAGTTGTTGGCTGTATGAGCAGAGAAAGTGTAGGGCTATTCAAACTCTCTCACGTTGGGGCCTGAAAAAACACATCCAGTGAACTCCTGTAAAGTGGTCAACAGCTAGAAAGACATCCATCTGTGGAAACCATATCAAATGACAGAAGCACCAAGGGCTTTAGGAGTATTAGCTCCAACCTATGCTAGCATGGAGAGGAGAGGAGGAGGAAGGAGAGAAACTGAGGAAAAAGAGAGGAGGAGAAGAGAGGAAGATGGAAGGATGATGTAATATTACCATAATATATATTTTACATACAGGGTGTTCAAAAAGTCTCCTCGCAGTGAATTTTTTTCATCCTGTGCTTCACCATGGCACTACTTCAAGAGTTTTTCAGTGAACAGATTATTTCAAAGGGACTTTGGTCCCCATGATCACCTGATTTAACACCACCAGACTTTTTTTTTCTGGTGAGCAAGTAAAGGATCAGTGTACAAGAATCACCTGAAAACCTTTAAATACTTACTGCAGAGAGACTTTTTGAAGACCCTGTATTATCATTACTTTGACTCTCCATGTAGCTTGTCTACAGGATTCTCTGGTGGCATAATCCTACAAATGAAATTGTCTTTCTCTGGGGCATCTTTTACTTGTTGGAAACAAACAAATCTTTTTTTCTTTTTTCCTATAATTCCAGACTATGAAGATGATGTTACAGGTAAGCTATTTCAAGTGATTTATTACCTCAATGATGTCAAAAATAATACAGCATCTTGTGAAAAAAAAATGTCCGAAAGACATTTAATTCAATAAAAAGAAGTTGGTAAAGTTCTGTATTATCTCAACAGGATTTTCCAGTATTATAAGATAAAGAAGACCAAACAGTTTCATATATTTACACTTGCCAGAAGTTGACATCCACTAATAATGAGAAATGCATGAAAGCCTGTGGTTACGTGGTCATAAACAATAGGAAAGTAAGAAGGAAGTCAAACAATTTGGAACTGTAAGTGACCTTAAAGTACTGTGGTTAGATTCTGAAGAACAGAGACAGCTATTGAAAAGCAATTTCACAAACCGATTCAACCTATGTCAGCAGAGAGAATTATGTTCTCAAAAATCTAATGATGATTATGGTGACACAAAAATATGAGTTTTGTGTCAGAATGCAGGTCTTTATTTGCTTACTAAAAGTTTGCCTCTCTTATCTTTAATCCTCCTCCTCCTCCCCCTCCTCCTTTTTATAACATTCATTCCATTGAAGCAACTCAAATCCTAATACACTACTACACTGGCTGACACAGAGATTGTGACAAGTTGATTCCATTTCTCTTGTTTTGCACAGTCTCTCTCTACTTATTGATTACCCATACATTTTATGTTTGTTTGGTAACAGCCAATGCCAGTTGTTTTGCAGCTGGTAGAAGATAAACAAACGATTATTGTTAATAACTATAACAGTAGAAATGGAAACAACAACATTGAGGATGATGACAGCCTGAAGAAATATTGGTTATGGCAGGGTTTAAATAACTGACAAGGTCATCTTAGACTGAGAGAGAGAGAGAGACAGACAGAGACAGAGAGCGAGACACAGAGAGAGAGAGAGAGAGAGAAAATGGTGAAAAATAGGAATTGGTTACAACAAACATGATTTGATGAAAATAGAAATAACACTAACAAATAACAATAACATTTATAATAACAATGATGATGATGATGATGACCAGGACGACAAAAATAACATTATTTGCCACAAGATCAACAAAAATAGAATATATGATACATTAGAAAGAAATCCAGAAATGTGATGTGACAAAAACATGTGCACATGTTTGTGATGTGTGTACAACTATCTGCTTGTGTGTATGGATATGTATACACACACACATGCACACAAAGATATATACTTGTACATATACACAGACATGCACATTGTATAAATGTATAATGTAGGTATATACAAACTCTCTCTCTCTCACACACGCACATACACACACACATATATATATATATATATATATATATATATATATATATATATATCTCATCATCATCATGATGATGATGATGATGATATATATATACACACCATTTGCATGTTGTATAAAAGAACAATTTCTTTTAATTCTTAATTAGTTTTCCTTTTCCCAAAATGCTATGTATAGCGTTCATAGAACCACAGAAAGAGTACCACTATTATCTATCCAGCACCAAGCAATGAGTACCACATCTGTCCGTATACTAGCACAGAAAGAGTACCACAACTGTCCAACATTTATTTTTCAAGGTTTGCTGTCGATTACAAATGTTCATTTTTATCTTTTGCATTTGAATATATATTGAATATTGGTCGTACCTAGCACAGTCTGACATCTGTGTGTGACCAATAGAAAAGAGATACGAAAGGTCATGTTATACAACTGTTCAATAATTATCTCAGCTTTCATGATTTGCTCATTGCTAGTCTATTGACAACAAGATTTACTTTCTGCATAGAGACACATTCCACACCCATTAAACACTCCATTTTTATCGTTTTATATTAACATTTTCCAGAATTTTCCTATCTAAAATGTTATTGTATATTTCTGGAAAATGCTTCTCTGGTGTCCTTCAGTGATGATGCATTGTCAGCAACATGATGAGGCAACTGGTTTATGGTCAACTAAACTCACAGTCAGGTATCCAGATATCTATTAGTAGGTGCCTGTTGTATCTGTTCCAATTGGACAGGTTGTTAGTTGTTATTGGTTATGTTCAAGACTATATGGCCAAGTAAAACCACACTTCATCATCAGGTATCTGTTGTTGGTATGTCTAAAACTATCCATTGTATCCTTCTTTATTTATGATGGTAGAGGGTAATTTGAGAGAGATTTGATCTCTGACAGGTTGAGCAATCATGTAGAGGTTATAGCTACTTGGTTAACCTGTTGTGTAAAATGTAGATTGATTGACTCTGTGTGTGTGTATTTATCTGTGTTGATTTTAATGTTGTGCACTTGTTTATTACGGAAGAAGTCACAACCCTTCTGAATTTGTAAACCTTTCCAACCCTTTAACATTCAGATTACTCTGTGAAATGTAATGCTTATTTATTCATACTGGGTTGAATTAATCATGCAGCTTTGAGATTTTGATGATGTGATTATATATTTTTTAGAATGACATTGTTGGGTAGGTATGAGAGGTTGGACCTGGCCACTTTGAACATAAGATATGGACCAGTTTAAATGCTAAAGAGTTAATATAATTTACAGTTTCATGTGGGTGACTTCACATTTCACTGCAGTCAATACTTCCTACAAATATTTCCTCCAGTTTTAAAATGGTCAACCATTCAGTTCCTCTGTGTATTTGTTGGTCAGCTTTAGAAATTCTGCTGTGGGTGATGACTGATATTCTCTAGCAGCAATCATACATGGCCTTGTTTGTATATTCAGTTTTAATTAGATTCTCTTCAATACATGTTTGTTTTGTCTGAATATGTGCAATGTTGTAAACAATGATCAACACTGTAAAAACTAATAATTATAACAGTAACTTTACAAAGATTGAATACAATTTTTGCTATGGATCTGGACAAGTTCAATGGAAATAGAGGTAACATTACTTTTCAACCTTAGACAAATCTTTCAACTGACTGAGTCTGATAGAGGGTTGAATAAGGATTCGGTTTTCAGTAACTACACAAGTGTTGTGGTTGTTGCTCACACTACAGCAATATTTGAGAGGAGTGGATTACATACTGGCATTAAGATCAATTGTTGACCCTCTAAAAAGTACAAAAATAACCCACATAACAATATTGTAGCTATAATCTACAGCAGTGCTTTTTGCAATATAGAAACAAACACTTTAATGTAGATTAAAAAACAGTTTAATGGCAAAGATAACCACCACCAACAGAACCACTCTCAACACCCTATACCCAATGCTAACTCACTACAATATATTGCAATCTCCAACCCACAAACATATCAGTTCCCCTTTCCATCCTTTATAAATGCTGCAATAATGGCTTTTATTCATCTGGAATCATTTGCTGTGGACCCACCTCCACTCAAACCAACCTATATTCTTCCGCCTTATTTTCTGTCCAAACTCCACATGATACATTACCATATTCCTTTCTAGAACTGCTTCTGCCAACAATCCATTCCTTGCCAACCTTTCCCAAACAAGCAGCATCAACTGATAGAATTTCAAGCCAAACACCAATCAGATTAACTTCTCAAGTCTGAGAGAGTTTGTTGAAATTAAGAGAACCGATATTCCTCTTTAGCAAGGTAACCAAAAAAAAAAGTAGCCTTTCTTTTTATTCTACAATTTGAAATTCAAAGTCTCTATCCACAAAAACATGAAAAAGAAAATATTTTGCATTTGCAAAGAAAAACAAATAAAAATATAAAGGAGAGATATAACAGGAAGAATCGTTGCAACTGATACCAGCAGAACAATAAAAGAATTCTACAAATAAGAAATGAGTAACAAGGAAATAATAATTATTTACAATATCACTTTTACATAACATTATTTGGTACATAACAACAAGCATATAAATAGAATATGTAGCAAAAACTGCATCATAAAGACGAGCTACCATCTTCAAACAATTGCTAATTCTCTACAAGACTTTAATGAGAGCTACAATGGTATAGTGTCACCACATCTGGAATGGTGCTAGTGCTGCCTCTGCTGCAAACATTTTAGACTCTATTCAAAAGGAGACCAAAAATTCACACACCAACTCAGTATAACTTTTGGCTCACAAACATGTGATGTCTCCTCATTATGCCTATTGTACTACTACTACTACTACTACAACAACTGCTCACAAATTACTTACATATCACCTCCAACAAGCCTACCTAAAGCAACACTTTGTTATGCTCTCAGCACTCCCTAAATTATCATTCTCTGGTGTACCTGTCTGCATCATTTTGCTGTTGTTGAATCTAAATGTCAACCATATCAATGCTACCAGTAACAAAAGATCTGTGAAGGTTCAAAATTTCATGTTTGCCAACAAGAAAACTGATTGTAACAACAGAAATTATGACTACAAGAAGAAATAATAGCAAATACATAATACCAAGGCACAGAATAATAAAGTTAAATAAAGTTAGTAGATATTATCACAACAAAATTTTTATAAAGTAGAGAGAGACACTGAAAGATAAAGCAGGTTATAATCACAAGATCCCTAGCACCAGTGAATCATCATTAAAAAGATACTGTGTCACAAATGCTAAGAAATCTTAGAGTGCAGGTATAAACCATAATTTTACTCTACTTAAAAACCTTCTAAATGAAATTCCCAAACTGATTTCAATGGGTTTTTTTTTTTGTCTCACAGTTTCAATGAAACAACATCCCATTAAATATCAATAATAATAACTTTATATATATATATGTTAGATTTTATAAATCATTGTTCTGACTACCTATTACATCCCAATATCTATAGAAATATTCTGAAGATTTGAAGAGCCTAACTTACATCCAGATATTTACAGAAATATAAAATAAATAACTATTATGTATATATATATATATACACATACACACACCTTGTGCAAACAACTAGACAGACAATAAAAGAGGAGACTAACAACCCTACATACAAAAATATATGTGTGTGTGTGTGTGTGTATACACATCCTAAATAATTGACCAATTGAGAAGAAACACAGTTTATCTTGTCCAAAGATAAATGCATTAGCAAATAATGGATGCCTGGGCAATGAATGCGCTTTGATAGAGCGACTGCTCAAAGGTTTAAAGCTTTAATGATAAATATATTGAGATGTCCAAACAACAAGGTATTCATCAAGTAAACAAGATATACATATACAGCACTCCCCCACTCTCCTTTCAGAAGAAAATATTAAGTAAATTCACTAAAATCTCCTTCCATTATAGTATAAGAACAATTCTGCTTATGAATAAAACCTTAGACACAACACAAGGACGGGGGGGGGGGGAGAAAGAGGAGAGTGACGGTAGGTGTAAATGCTAAAATTTAACTGGGTTCACATCTGTGCAACAACCAATATTAACCACCACATATGTAAACAAGAACACTATATATATATATATATATATATATATATGTATGCATGTGTGTGTGTGTGTGTTAATTAAAATTCATCTGTTATTAAGACTATTTCTATTATAACCACCACTACCCCCTGCTTCCACTGCAGCTACTACTACTACCTTCAACAGTCAGAAAAAAAAAGGGGAGAAAATTGTAAATACAAGTAAATAGAAATAAATATTACAGTAACCATAGTAACGTGTTTTTGGGGTGTGTTAATGTTTATCTATATTTCTGTGTAAATAAAATTGTGTGCATGTATATGTGTGTGCATGTGTGTGTGTGTGTGTGTGTGTGTGTGTGTGTGTGAGTGTTAGTGAGTACAAGTTTAACTTGGTCGTTTTCTGAACTTCTCAGCCAATACTCCATAAAAATAGGACAAACAAACAAACACACATATACACGCTCACAGAGGACCATACAATGTGCACACACACACACACAGCCAATACTGCACTGCATTATAGTGTATGTAGATGCATACGTACATACATAGAAATATGTGTGTGTAGGTGTGTAATACACACACACACATAAGCGCAAGACAAACATAGGCAGAACTATATTTATTTACTGATCAACAAATTAAAAGACAGAATTGGAGTTGGAGGGTTGGCGGAGGAGGCAGACACAAAAAGTGAAGAGGATGAATGAAGGAACAGAAAATTATTCATAAAAGGAAAAAAGAAAAAGAAAAAAAAGAAAAAGGGAAAAAGAATAAAAACCTTCTCACCTCCCCCACCACCATCAGATACTAGAGAAAGAGAGGAAAAGGAAAAGAAAAAAACAGATAAACAATCTATAAATAAATAAATATACAAGAAGGTGGGATGGCGGGAAGTGGGGGTGGAGTGAAGAGGGAGGAGGAGGAGGGAGAGATGAAGGAAAAGGAAAAGGAGAGAGAGAGAGAGGGAGAGAGGGGGGAGGTGGAAGGAGTAAACAGCTGAATATATCATGATAAATGATGAATGTCAGTTTATATTATTTATAATATTTCCTACCACCACCACCACTGCGGCGGCGGTGGAGGAGGAGGAGGAGGGGAGGGGGCATTGTAGTAGTAGTAGTAGTAGTAGTCGTGGTTGTTGTGGTGGTAGTAGTTGCTGTTGTTGTTTGTTTACTAGTGTTTTAAATAATAAACATTCTCTCTCTCCCCCCTCCCTTCTCTTTCCACACAAACACGAAGACACAACATCATAACCATCTTCTACAGAACTATTTGGTGCTAGACCAACACTTCCTGAGGGAGAGAGGGGAGGGGGGACAGAAAGGTGAGGAGAGAGAGAGAAAGTGAGAGAGAGAGAGATGCACACAACAACAACAACAACAACAACAGAAATAATATCAGTGAAATGTTGTTGTTTTCCACTGCTGCACATTGTTGTTGTGGTTGTTCTTGTTGTTTGAGTTAACTCTTAATTATTGTTATTGGAAGTTGTTCTTGTTGCTTCAATTTTATTAGATAATGTTGTTGTTGTTGTTGTTAATGTTAAACACACTCGATTGTTCTTGTTGTTGTTATTGTAGCTGACATTGCTGTTGACTCACCTGCTGCTGCTGTTGTTGTTGTTGTTACTGCTGTCCCTGATAAATCTAGAAAGTGGCAAGAGGGAGGGGGGGGGGGGGATAGGTGGGTTGACAATAATAATAGTCAAAAGAAATTATCAACCAACAGAGAAAGGATGTCCTTAATGCTGTTGTTCTTGTATTCTTCCACAGTCTTTACCTTGTTATTAGTGTTGTTGCTTTCTTCTTCTTATTCCTGCAGCTATTATTTTGTTTGTTACCATTATTCCTGCACTTCTTGTTCTTCTTCTTCTTCTTCTTGGTGTTGGTGGTGATGACAATAGTGATGGTGGTGATGAAGTTGTTATTGGAAGTGTTGTTCTTGGTGCTGATGGTAGAGTTGTTGGTCTCGTTTAGCTTCAGGTCACCCTGCCAAGCAGACTTATGATCAAATATCTGCCAACCATGACCATCATTCCAGCCATCTATTCTGTACAGAGAACCCAGGACTGCTTCATCCAATGCCTCCCTTGTTTACAAGATGAAAAGCTATAATTTCAGTTCTATTTCACAGCTGGTTCTAACAGGTCAAGTTTAGCATATAAAAGTTACCTCGTTAGTGGTGGTCATGGTAGAGAGGTTGTTAAGGTTATTGTTGTTATATTACTATTTGATTAACTCTAACCCCTCACCTTCTGGTTACAAAACATTATTATTAATGAGGATGGACGAATTGCTGCAGGGGTATTGGTGGTAGAAAACTGGCCAACCCAAAGGTGATGGCAGTAGATTAGTGGACTATTGGAGGGAAGGGGCTAGTGGGCACACTGGTGGTGGTGGTGGTGGAAGGCTAGTGGGCACAATGATGGTAGTGGTGTTGGAGGGCTAATGGACACATTGGTGGTGGTTGTGGAGGGTTGTGGGCACAATGGTGGTGGTGGTGGTGGTAGTGGTGGAGGGCTAGTGGGCACAATGGTGGTGGTGGTGGTGGAGGGCTAGTGGGCACACTGGTGGTGGTGGAGGGCTAGTGGGTACACTGGTGGTGGTGGTGGTGGTGGTGGCGGGCTAGTTGGCACAATGGTAGAGGTGGAAGCCTAGTAGACAATGGTGGTGATGGTGGAAGGCTTGTGGGAACAATGGTGGTGGAGTTGGAGGGCTAGTGGACACAATGGTGGTGGTGGTGGTCTAGTGGACACAATGGCTTGTAATAATTATGTCTCCTTATAAGCTAAGTTTACCTCTCACCTCCCCAAAGTCAATAAAAAGTACCAGTAATATACTGTATTTTTATAAACATCATCATCATCATAATAGTGAAGTAGCAGAGATGTTAAAGTGACCGGCCAAATTCTTTACATTCTGAGTTCAAATCCTGCTGATTTTGATTCTTTCTTTTTCTTTTTGCTTGTTATTAACCCTGGGTCAATAAAGTGAAAACCAGTCAAGTACTGAAGAGGGGGAGGAGAGGGTTGATTAACTTGTCTTCACTCTTTCTCCAAAATATGTGGCTTTCTGCCAAGACTTAGCAACCACCACCACCACCACCACCACCATCATCGTCATCATGTTGTTGTACCAGTATTAAAGTTGTTGTTGTTGTTGTCGTCGTCCCTGTTGTTCCTGTTGTGACAGCTGCAGTTATTATATTAAAGTTGTTTTTGCCATTATCTTCCATGTTGTTTTTGCTTCCACTCCAACTTATTATTCTTCTTCTACAGTTGTTGTTGTTGTTATTACTATAGCTATTGTTGTGCTTAATACTGTTCTTGTAAGCACTGTAGTTGCTGCTGTTGTTGTTGTTGTTGTTGTTGTTACTGCTGCAGCTAATTTTCTTATTGCTTTTATAGTCACAATCATTGCAGCAATTGTTCTGTTGTTGTTTTTAATGTTGTTGTTGTTGTTACTGATCATCATCATCATCATCACCACCATGGCTAATACAACAAAAGCTATTATTACTATAGTTGCTGTTGTTGTTGTAAAGCAGCAGAACTGATCTTACACGCAATTACTAACAGCGTTCTAAAACAAACAAAATGGCAACAACAACAACAACAATCACAAGATTAAAATAAACAATAACTGAAAGGTAACAATGCTTCTATAGAGATGACCGAATTATCGTTGTTGTTGTTGTTGTTGTTGTTGTTGACGTAGAGGTGCTTTTACATTCAAACTGACCTGATTATTATTGTTGCATTTAGTTTTATTGTGGTGAATGTTTGTTTAGCCGCAGCAGCAGCAGTAACAACAACAACAATAAATGTTATAGCAAATTGTTTACCACTGTAGCCAGTTATTTGCATCTGATGGAGAGAAAAAAGTCAATGGTACAAGGTGATAGCCGGAAATGAACATTATGTGCATGTGTGCATGTGTGTGTGTGTGTGTGTGTGTGTGTATGCACACACACACACACACGCACACACACATATATCCGCATCTAAGTGTTTCTGTATAGGAGGGGCTGGTAAACTACAAAACGACTGTGCAGTGTGTATGTATGGCTGTAGATACAGATCTAAAGGTGTCAATATAGCATTATATGTATAAAAATCACATAGAGAGAAGCACATAGACAGGTGGAAAAATGGATGCATTGACAGATAGATAAGTAGATGGATGGATGCACGAGACAAGAGATAGACGAACAGACAGACAGGTAGATTATTCACTTTTTATTGTCTCTCTCTTGTAATTTTTCTCCCAACATGTTTTGCAAAGGGCGTGGTAGGGCTTTACCTGGCCATTATTTTTTAGTGTTAATTTATATCATGGCTCCATTCTCAAGTATAAACCAAGAAACTATTTTTGTTACAGTATTGATGTTATTTTGTTATTAGAGGGACAGTATTGTTCTAGTGTGGTGACTGACATTATTTTGCAATGGTACACTTGTCAACAACAATTTTACTGTGCTATTGATGTTTTTGCAATGGGTTTGTTGACGCAGTGCGAAACAATCTCTAGGTATATACCATTAACAATGCTGATGTTATTTTGCTGTAATATTGAAGATATCTCACTATGCTTTTGATGTTTATATGATATGTGTGTGTGTGTGTGTACGTGTTTATCTGATATTGTACTCTTGCTGAGAAGGTAACCATTGACAGTTGATTAAACAATGGAATCAGTTTCTATATTTACCTTCCTCTAATCCCCCCCCCCATACACACCCACAACACACCTACACAAATATATTATTTGATGGAGAGTTAAGGTGAGTTGCATTCAATCGACTAGTTTCAATCCCTGGTCATAGCTATTCAATATATTTACACCGCTTCACTGTTAAGGAAGCTCAACCCTATCATTGTCACCACTTTATTGTAAATTTTAACTTTAGATGATAGTTTTACGTTAATACATTCAATGATGACTTCATTTCTCATCTGTTTTTCAACAAATTGATTAACCCATTCAAAGCACGAGAAATATTTTTACAATTTTGCTACTCCTGTACTGCAAATATTCAATTAAACTTTTACATTACACCAGGGCCACCATAGTTTTAAGATGACCAATTATATGTGGCCACAACAGAGATGTAACACTGCTGTGCCAAGCACCTGTCCTTCATTATCATTGACAGATTCTCAATTCTATGTTGTGTCCCTACCAATAACATCAATACAGTTTAAGGGTTTTCATCAACTTTTAGGGTGTAGAACCCTCCTATATATAACATCTGATAGGGCCTGCTATTTAACATGGTAACAGTGACAGCAATGTCTAACCTGTGTTAAGTAACAATGGATAAAAGATGGATGAAACATGTCCATAAGTCTCCTCTTTGATCTAGTGCTCACACAGATATTTTAAGCCTACAGGAGAAACCTGCTACATGTACACCACACTTCAAAATTAGAGAATTTTCAAAACATAAACATAATCAAAAATACCACCAATCATACAATGTATATTTTTCCATATTTATTACATGTTTAAAAAGTTCAACAACACCATTTATAAATAACTTACAAACTTTCTGCAGAAGTGTTGACCTCTAAAATCAGTCACACACCAATTAATTTAATTAAAATATAAACCTCAATGAATTAGAACATTTTCGACCAACATATATTGTTTATTCTTTTATTTGTTTCAGTCATTGGACTACAGCCATGCTGGGGTTCTGCCTTGAAGAATTTTTATTCAAATGAATCGACTCCAGCACATATTTTTTTAAAGCCTAGGACATATTCTATCGGCCCCTTTTGCCAAACTGTTAGGTTGAAAGGACAGAAACACACCAACACAGGTTGTCAAGTGGTGATGAAGAACAAAATCAGATACAAAGACACATACATGTAATATATATATGACGGGCTTCTTTAAGTTTCCGTCCATCAAATCCATTCATAAGGTTTTGGTTGGCCTGAGCTATAGTAGAAGACACTTGCCCAAGGCACCATGCAGTTGGTTTGAACCCAGAACCATGTGGTTGAAAAGCAAACTTCTTACCATACAGTCACACCTGATCCTGTACAACATTTTCCACAAGTCTTCACTCATTGCTAGAAAGAACTTTTAAACCATCATACTACTGGATACACATTAACTACCTAGAACAATGGCTAACGTTATACGTATATCTGTATATATACACATCCATGAATTTACATGTGTGTCTGTGTATGCATAAGCATTTTTAATATGCATATATGTAACATGTCTATCTGTGCATATACATGTACGCATTT
This sequence comes from Octopus bimaculoides, assembly GCF_046866305.1. Classification (NCBI taxonomy): domain Eukaryota; kingdom Metazoa; phylum Mollusca; class Cephalopoda; order Octopoda; family Octopodidae; genus Octopus; species Octopus bimaculoides. The sequence goes on from NC_142931.1 coordinate 4,083,391, forward strand.
TATAGAGAGACAAAAACTTGAATAACACTTGGAGGTTGTGATCATCTGACTGTTTTATTTTAAATAAATAACATTCAAAGATATTCAATAGAACAGGTTTTGAAATCTGAAATGGTAATTCTTCTAAATGAACTTATCTGAGAGAAGTTGTCAAAAGGTAAACGTATTTTTGTCTATCAAATGTACTCTATTCTTAAAGATCGACAAAATAATGAGCACTTACAACTTTAAATAAACATATAATACAAGAACCAAACAAGGCAGATCCTTAAGAAGCAGATGCATCTTATGCAGAGACATAACAATAGGAAGAATATTTAGCTGTGTGCCAAAACAGCCTAGAAACAAATACAGTGGACCACAATTGTGGTTTTAGTCTTCATTATCAACTGTAAAAGAACAGCAAAACAAATATCAAAACAATTTCTTGTTCTTTTGATAAAATATAAAAAATTTCATCAGAATCAATTTTGCAGTTTTGTTTATTGCAGTGTTAAAAATCAACAACATCAATCAGTGACAGTGAAAAATATTGTGTATCATTGTATTTTATTGTAATTATTTCTTATGGTTTAGCACAATACCATATGCGGTGTGTGTGTGTGCATGCGCATGTGTGCACGTGCGTGCATGTGTGTACAAACACAGTTGCACACATGCACATATTTGGATTCAGAATTTCAGATTCTAACTTTGTAAAGATACTAGATTAACTAATAATAATGGCTTTGAATTTCTGGCACAAGGCCAATAATTTCGGAGAAGGGGGTAAGTCAATTGCAACTGGTACTTACTTAATCAACCCCAAAAGGATGAAATGAAAGATCAACCTTGATGGAATTTGAAATCAGAACGCAAATAAAGATGATGTGCCACTAAGCATTTTGACCAGTGCACTAACAATTCTGCAAGCTTGCTGCCTTAATAATAATAACAATAACGCACATAATGCCTGAAATTTTGTTGGGGGGGGGGGGGGGGGAGGGGTAGTCAATCACATTACCCCCTGTATTCAACTGGTACTTATTTTATTGTCCCCAAAAGGATGACTTTTGCAGAATTTGAAGTCAGAATGTAAAGACAAGTGCAATAAGGTTAAGCTAATGATCATGCCAGCTCACCACCTCAACAACAACAAACTATGTTGCACAAAATGAAGAAAGAATTATTATCTGAAGCCAGAAATATAGAACAAGTCACTAAAACAGTGGGAGAATTCAAGAACAGAAAGAAGAATGACAATGAAAATAGCTGTAGAAAGATGGAATTTTATCATCGATTAACTCAATAAACCAAGGATGAGGGATGTGAAGAATGCTAATTGTGGCAAATAGATGCAAACCAATAACACTGAATTGCTGATTACAGCTACTCGGGAACAAGTCATTAAAATGAATTTGATAAAAACAAAGATTAATAAAACTCAGCCAGAGAGCAAAGGCAGAATTTGTGGGAAAGAAACAAAAATATTAACCAACTTCTAAGTGAATGCAGTTAACTAGCACAAAAAGAGTATAAGTGCAGGCAAGACTGTTGCAGTAAAAGAGAGGATTGAGTATGCAGATTCAAAGTGACAAAGAGATGATTAAGAGAGATTTGAAGAGACTTGTTGACACTAAGCCTCAAGATGATAACCCTGCTAATTAGAACGGCTTGTAATAGCTTTATAATAATTGTGGGTAATTTAGACAAAAGGCTGGCAGTTTTTTAAGGAGATGGGGGTTGATTGATACTACTGACCTTAAGGCAAGACTGGTACTTTATTTTATCAACCACAGAGGTATGAAAGACAAAGTTGACTCAGAGGTATTTGAACTCAGAGTATAAAAGGCCAGAGGAGATACTGCAAAAGATTTCTTTTTATGAGCACTAACGATTCTGCCAGCTCACTGCCTCAATAATAATAATGGTTTCAAATTTTGGCAGAAGGCGAACAAGTTTGGGGGATGGGGTAAGTTGATTAGACAGACTCTAGAGGTCAACTGATTCTTATTTCATCAACCCTGAAAGGACGAAAGACAAACACAACTTCAGCAGAATTTAAACTCAAAACATAAAGACAGATGAAATGCCACCAAGAATTTAACTGAGTGTGCTAACAATTCTGCTAACTCACAGCCTTAATTAATAATGATAATAATAATAATAATAATAATAATAATGGGTTCTGCCTGTAATAACTGGTGCATTGGGATCTGTGAGTAAAGATATAGAGAAATAGCTGAAAGAGATTGGAATAGAATGTCCTGTAGAGTTTCTACAGAAAGTTTACCTCTAAAGAACATTAGGAAAGATTATCAGGAGGGTTCTAAGCACTTGAAAGACTATTGAAAGATGGTGGATACCTAAAATTACAGGTAGTAACCTGCTACCCATATAAATTCTACAAGGAATAAGAATGAATCTGAGTCAAATGCTTTGAACATGCACCTGTAGATTGGAGAAAGACAATTGGGAGAGTGTGATTGCCTTAGTTATATTATTATTATCATTATTATTGCCATTATCATTATTGAGTGAGAGAGCAGTGCATGCCATCAGTGACACTGGGATAAAATATACGAAGCTCAGTATACCCATCATGACTACCTCTCTAATTAGGGTACACCAGGCACATGCATCACAACCATGTGTGTGACATAGTGATTTCATATCAAGATAAACAACACATGATCTTGCAGGTGGGGTCACTGCCTGGTACTGCATCAGGGCATTATTATTATTATAAGGCGGCGAGCTTGCAGAATTGTTAGCATGCCCGGGCGAAGTGCTTAGCGGTATTTCGTCTGTCGCTACATTCTGTGTTTAAATTCCACTGAGGTCGACTTTGGTACTTATTTAATCGACCCCAAAAGGATGAAAGGCAGTTACGCACTGGAGTCAATGTAATCGACTTAATCCCTTTGTCTGTCCTTGTTTGTCCCCTCCATGGGTATGGAGCATCAAAATACTAAATAAAAGAGAAATAATCAAGACATGTAGTCATGATGTCATTTTGTCACAGAGAGCAGGTGACAGAACAGAGAAAAAGTGTTGGGATAAAACCAAAACAAAATATTGGTAAGTGGTAGAGAAACAAAATGGAAAGGAAATAATGAACAACAGCGACAGGTTTAGGAACAAAACTATTCAGGTCACTTTTTAAATCCATGTTTCAGTTCCATTGACCAATTTTTTTCCTGTATTTTTTCCTTTTATTTTTATTTTATTTTTATTTATTTATTTTTTTTATCAGAAGTCAGATTTTCTTCATACTCATTTTTCCTCACTTAAAAAAAATTTTTTTTTTTCATAGTTTGATAAAAATATATTTCAAACAGCCACAGTAATTATTGATCAGCAAAACATTTCTGAATAACAGACAATTCCTCTTTAATAAAATTCTAGTGCATGTCTTATAGGAATCCCTTCTTTCATTTTTAACACTACCAACCCCACCACCACCACCACCATTTCTGTCTTATACTTTTGCTTTCTTCCTAATTCACTTTGGCTTCCTGATATGAAATCTCTTTAAACAAATTACAGTGATTCTCCATGACTGTATGCATGTGTATGCATGCATGTATGTGTACATGTATATGTTGCATGTTTGTACATGTGTGTATTTGGGTGTGTATGTGCATGCATGTGCTTGCATGTCTATGTGTGTGTATGCATGTGAAAAGCATGCATATATGTATGTGAAGAGAAAGATCAGCTATTTCAAAGAAATTAAATATTTTTATAGACACCAACAAGCAGGGGAACAGCATCATCAAATTATTTCTCAGCTCAACTGCATTGTTGAAGTGTAAAACCATTGAATATGAAAATAAATTTAATGTCAATTTAATATATCAGATATAGATTTTACAAATGTTTACACATTCATAAAAGAAATTCTTCATTTGCTTTGCTGATATCTGTAAGACAAGATCACTTAATTTGTCTAATGTTAATTATTATTTCTACAATAAGTATACTTACTACAATAAATATACATTCATTAAACTATTGAATTCATTTTTATAATTTCAGTTATGTTTATTCTAATACAGTTCATTACCTTCAAGCAGTTAGCTACAATGATACCGTGATGACTGACTGAACACAACCCCTGGACATGGCCGGTTCTGAAAAAATGAACCTGCTGACACTAGTTTCACGCCACCACCACCATATCAATAAAGGAACTTCCATCCCATTATGAGCAGAAATCTCAAAATCTTGATCAAGGAATTAACATCCACATAGACTCCAAGTTGACAGGGACGTAAACATACCAGCATCGTTTGTCAAGTTATGTTGGGGGGACAAACACATATACATACATACACATATATATACATATATATCATCATCATCATCATCATCATCGTTTAACGTCCGCTTTCCATGCTAGCATGGGTTGGACGATTTGACTGAGGACTGGTGAAACCGGATGGCAACACCAGGCTCCAGTCTGATTTGGCAGAGTTTCTACAGCTGGATGCCCTTCCTAACGCCAACCACTCATATATATACACACACGACGGGCTTCTTTCAGTTTCCATCTACAAATCCACTCACAAGGCTTTGGTCGGCCTGAGGCTATAGTAGAAGACACTTACCCGAGGTGCCATGCAGTGGGACTGAACCTGGAACCATGTGGTTGGTAAGCAAGCTACTTACCATACAGCCACTTCTTTCTATGACATAAACATAATGACATGGCCAAAAGTTGGTCAATAATCTGAAGTTGCATGCCATAATGTTGGATGGTCATCTTTGCCAAAACAAAAAATACAAGATATCCATAAATTACTTTTACAATTTGAAAAATTCAGGGGATGGCAGGGATAGGATAACTCAACATGTTGCATGCAATCAATGCAGCCCACATGGAAGGGTTCTGATGTTTCTAATAAAACTTTATTTGTTTGCCTGTTTTCCAATAAACTCCGAGTTATCAATTTTTTTTTTTCCTGATTTAGAAAAAAAAAATTGTAAAGGTAATTCATGGACACCCAGTATATAAACATCATTATTAAGCTATTTTCTCAGATCCATACAAATATGAATATACAGGAACAAGTATCTTCCAACAAAAATAAAAAAGTAGAGAAAAAAACCTTATTCAAATATCTCTTCTGCTTTCCTACTCAATAGCAGTAAGTTCAAGAGATAAAATCATGGCAGACTTATTTATGACAGACCACTACAACTGACACTAAACTGACCAATGACATCAAAGCCAGCAAACACATGACCAACATTCACTGATACTGGATTGCATGACAAATATGATACCGAAAATTCAGTGTAATGACAAACAGATGAATATATTCCACTGTAGCAATTTCTCATTTAAATAATGAAACACAGAAATAGAAAAAACTTTATATATACACAGACACACGTACACAGATACACACATATCATCATCATTTAGTGTCCATATATCGTTTAACATCCGTATGTTTGTATGTAAGTGTATATGTATGTATATGTGTGCATGTGTGTCATCATCATCATCATCGTTTAACATCCGCTTTCCATGCTAGCATGGGTTGGACGATTTGACTGAGGACTGGTGAAACCAGATGGCTACACCAGGCTCCTGTGTGTATACATATATATATATATATATGTGTGTATGTGTATGGTAGCATATACACACACACAGACACAAACCATCTTCACACTTTCCTGTCCCAGAAAGCACTTTCCCTTCATTTTTTCTACTTCCGGTCACTTCAGAAATTTGACCACATGTGGACTGTTGGTGATTTTTTACCTCCTTCTTCCTTCTTCCCTTTTGGACTTCCCTGTTTTTCCCGTTTCCAAAGAAGAGCCATGCTCAAAACATCAAACAACTACTCTCTTCTTTCTCTGAGGATCTTATTCACAGGAATTTTCAATTGGCCAGATAACTGAAGAGATGTTGGCGTGGGCTCCCACCCTGGCATCCGAAACTCAGAGTTTTATCATGGCTACTGAATAAGTGTCACATATTTTTACAGATATATATATATATATATATATATATATATATATATATATATATATATTACTATCATTATTATTATCATTATTATTGTAAATATACAAAATAGCCAAGAGAAAGAAATAAGTTGTGCTCCTTACACCTGCCAAAAGGTCTTAATTGAAGCAATACCAACTGGAATTTGAAACCAAAACTTGGATTTTGCATATCAAAAAACTGTTGCTCTGCATTTGCACCACCCCCGACTGACTCTAATTTCAAGACAAGGCCAGCAATTTTGAGGATGGGTGGGAGGTAGTTGGTAACAAACATTAACCCCAGTACTAATTTGGTATTTTATTCCATTGATGCTGGAGGGACGAATGGCAAAATTGACTTCGGCAGGGTTTCAACTCGAAATGTATGGAGAACAAATACTTGCAGGTCTTTCTTACAGTCCCACAGCCACAAATTTTAATGGAAGGAGTTTAACCATATAATTTGAAATGAAATCAGGATTTGACAGACACTTCTTTTATAGATCTCTGACAGGATTTCAACTCAGAATCTCTGGGGTTCTCACCAAATAACCTCAGCACATTTGGTCTGGTATTCTACCAGTAATAATACTCCTAATGTTGGCACAAGGCTGACAATTTCTATATATATATAACACACACACCCATATATATATATCTACACCACCACTACACTCCCATACTTGCACATCTCTACACATACACCCCACCTCAAGAAGCCACACACACGCACACATATAGCACAGACACATTCCTATATATGGAGGCTGTCCTAAAATGCACATAACATCCTACTGGACTCCTCTCTTCCTCAATCTCCCCCATAGAACCACATTCTCACTTGGTCTCCTGCCCCACCTCACTGTTATTTTTTGGGAGTTTTTTTTCCCAACCATTTCGTCTCATTCTTTCAATATTTTTTCCTTTTCCTTCTGATGAAAGACTACCCACTGAAACGTCAAGACCTTTACCCGCTTCTTTTTGAGAATCAAAGAAGTAAAACTACATTTGCTAAAACCTGTCCCTGCTGTATTGTCTTCTTTTTTTGCTCATTGCATATATATGTATGTACGCATCTATATGTATATATGTATGCATAAAAATGCACATGAGTGTGTGTGGGTGATGATGGGTGGGGGTGCACGTGAAGTGGGGCGATGGGGGTGTGGTGGATGGGGGGTTAGCACATGTACTTGGGCATGGGAAATAAATATGTCCTGTAGTCATTAATGGATCACTGAGTTAGCATCAAAGAAATGTTTATAAAGACATTAGGGAAATGTCAGGTGGAGAGACTCTGTACCTTTCTGTCTGATTACCTTCAACTGGAAATCACAGGTAGAAAGGAGGCAAACCACATTCCGGACTCAATATGGGAGTTTGCTTCACATGCCTACAGCATCCACATGTATTTATTGATGTGTGAGTGGGAAGTGGAAAAAAAACCCAGTAATTATATAGGTGTTTGTGTGTTATAGATATTTAAATACATATGCATAACAGTATGTGTATTGTATGCTGCACTAGAATATGTAAAATTATATATTGTTTTTTTTCTGAGATGGGAACCCAAAAACCTTTATTGGAAATGTTAAGGTCCAATACCCTTCTTATTAAGAATGTCCAAAAATGTTCAGTGAACTTTATCATAAGGTGTTTAAATTTAATCTTAAACCAGAAAAAATTCCTGCCACATGAAACTAAATTAAGGTTATTTGTAAAAGAATTATATGTATATACATGTTATTGAACTGATTATGCGCTGGTTATATATTTCTTGTACATTCATCAAACATTATTTTTCTATAGCAGAGAGAGGGAATCTATTGTTAATATGGTTATAAGTTTTTCAAACTTTGATGAAATTATTTATTGTTTAACTCTACTGAAGCAAAACTAAAGTCAAAAATATTCCAGCCATAAATGTTCTTCCTTTGCACAGTTCTTCCATTTTTAAGATGGCAAAGGATGTAATATAAAGAATATTTAACTGTTATTTCTAACAGCTAAAGCAACTACATGAAGACTATCTTGTTAATTTACTGCAGTCATTATTAGAGGTTTTTATGTTCACCCTAATTAATATCCCAAACTAACAGAAATTAAATTTGTTAAAGATTATTGTTATTAGAATGGCCCCTGTTCAATAATGTGTTATACCTAGGTGCTCAAAGTTGCGAGAATATTTTTAATTGTATGAATTGAGAAAGTTTACTTCTTGGTGGTTGCTGGTACAGCAAAGGTTTCTCAACAGTAATAATCTTTGCAGTTTCCACCTTGACTCTCAAGCAAAATCAGCAAATAATAAACTGCACCCTATCAATCAATCAATACACAATACACCTCTCCATACTTTGGATATGCTAAGACAAACATCTCAGAAAAATAAAATAAAATGATAATATATACAGAGAAATGTAATTATTATTGTCTAATTAAATACCAGACTATTTGGTCGTACTGTTTACACACAAACTAATTTCATCTTTTTTAACATTTTACCAACAGATATCATATTTCAATGTTAGAGTAGCAGTGATGAGTAGTTCTATAAGCCATCCCTCAGATACTAGAGAAGAATTCAACATTACGTAATGTGTCTGAGAAAAGTCAGTCTAGCAGAGCCCATGTAAGCTAACAAACCAGAAGAAAATGTGAGTGGTTATTGCTAGTCAGAAGAATTTCTTCTAATACAGGAGGACAAGGTTATTTTAATAGTTGGTTGTCTTGACTGGCAATGGAGATAAAACAAAATTAAGGATGCAATACAAACTACCAATATTTCATCTAACATTCCACCTCTCTCTCTCTCTCTCAATCAAGTGAGCAGCAGAAACATTTTAGAAGTTTATTTTACCAATGCCCCCAAACCAATTATGGATTATTGTTGTTAAATTGAAAATCTTGCAGCACCTTCAGGCAGTGTTAGCAACGTACCAAAAGGTGTCAGTACTTTGGTTGAAAATACCACACTAAGCAGTTGTTAGCTGAGCAATAGGATGAAGTTAATCATAAAGAAACACCTCCCCATCTGCTTGCTTCCATTTCTGTATACATCAGAGAAATAAGTTCTGTGAACATCACACACACTCACACACACACACACACATTTATTGTAAGCTAAATATAGTAGCTATAATTTCATTTTGTCCTGCCATCACTCTATACTGCTTGATGTCTCGCAAGTCTAGGGAATATGGCAACTAACATAGTTTATTTGTGCCAAAAATATACTGTTTTAATACACAAAATTGGTTTGTTATACATTTTAGATATAAATAATTTAGTATATCCACAAACAGCTTAGGACCAATCTATAATTTAGACTAAAAGTATTCATATGTAATTTTATTTATAAATGAATCTTTACTTCTCTATCTATCCACATCTCTCTTCAATAAAATGTTTTATGATATTAAGCAATGTAAACAAGAAATAGCCAAGATGATAGCTAGAGGAAGCTCTGGTCAGTTGCCATTCAGCATTTATAGACAACACAATAACAAAAGTTCCTGCCTGAAGAGCTTCTACCATTAACACAGCTTTGGGAGTTGGTTGATTGCTTTAAAATTAATGTTGCATTATCTTTATTTATGAAAGACTTAGTCTCTGGTTAGTATCTCACTACAGTGAGCAATCTGAGGTGGGAAGAAACAACAACAACAACAGCAGCAGCAGCGGCAGCAGCAGCAACAAATATAAAGTAACAAAGATAGTGAACATCTAAAAATAAAAACAAGGAAATATTGATGATGAAGATAAATAGGGAAAATATAAATAACAACAGGAAACACATAGGTAAAGAGATTGGGAGAGACTAGCCAAAGATAGAGAGATAAAAATATATAAATAAAAAAAAGAAAAAGTGAGAGATGGACATATGAAGAGAAGAGAGAGAGACTAGTAGAGAGATGAGAGTGTAAAATGATACATTAGTGTACCTGAAAAGTTAAAGGTTGTATATTTATGAGATGAGGCAAGCTATAAGTAGGTATAAAATGGAAGAGGGAGGGGGGAGGGGAAGTAAAAGATATATAATAGACAGAAATTGATTTCATTGATTTGTCGATATTTGTTTAAAACATAAGAACACATTTCACACCCACACCCCACATAGACATAAACATCTCCGCTTCACACCATCTCTACTCTCACTCTCTCATATATATATATATATATGCACACACACACAAATATTCATACACACAAATATCTACATTTATCATTATCTACATGTTCAAACATGTATATATATACACACACACATGCATACATCTCTATCTACCTGTCTAACTACATACACACACACAAATATATTTATCACTCTATAAATATATCTACACATACACTATATGTGTGTGTGTGTATATATATATATATACATATATATATATATATACACACATACAGGCAGAAAGTTACAAAAGTGACTAAAGGCTTGAGAGCTTCATGAACACCACTCATCAAACCTACAACTCTACACTATTCATTCATTCAGTTGGTTTTATGTCTCTTTTTCTATGTCAGCATGGGATACATGAGTATGTTACTGAGGCCATGTTTTACAGCTGGTTGTCCGTTCTGTAGCTAACAATGATGTCTTGTTTTAAAAACAAGTAAGGGATCTTTATTTCACAAATCATTGAAGGTGCAAACCAAGTGGACAATTTATTAAGAGGGAAAGAAGTGATGACAACATCATAGTTTGTAGTTCATAGCAATATTAAGACACAAACATAAACACACACACACATATATATATATACGACAGGCTTCTCTCAGTTTCTATCAACTAAATTCATTCACAAGGTTTTAGTCAGCTAAAGGATATAGTACAAGACACATACCCAAGGTGGGACAGAACCCAAAATCATATGGCTGAGAATCAAACTGCTTAACCACAGACATGCTCACACACACACACACACAACACATGCACACGCATACATATATATATATATATATATATATATATATAGGTGCAGGCATGGCTGTATGGTAAGAAGTCTGCTTCCCAACCACATGATCCTGGGTTCAGTCCCCAGAGTGTGGCACCTTGGGCAAATGTCTTCTACTATAGGTTCAGGTCAACCAAACCCTTGTGAGTGGATTTGGTAGACAGAAACTGAAAGAAGCTCATTATATGTGTGTGTGTGTGTGTGTGTCTGTGTGCCTTTGTGTTTGTCCCATCACCACCACTTGACAACATGTTGGTGTGATTACATTCCCTTAACTTAGCAGTTAAGCAAAAGGGATCAAATAAAATAAGTATCAGACTTTAAAAAGTTAAGTACTAGGATCGATGCATTTGACTAAAAAATTTTCAAGCTAGTGCCCCAGCAGGGCCACAACACACACACACACACACACACACACACACACACACACACACACACATGTACATACGATGAAATCAAATAAACGACAAAGAAACAAGAGATTATTCAATGAACTTCAATAGCTTACAAATGTTTATGCTGTAAGATCCAGCATGCCCAGAGCTGAGTGTATGTGCATCACATTCAAGCTTTGTCAGAACTTGTAAAATGAAATGCACCAAGGAAGCTACAAGTGATACACAGCTCTGAATGCAATGCATCTTATAGAAGAAACAGTTGTAAGCTAAAGACATTCATTGTATAAACTCCTGTTCCTTTGTCATTTATTTGGTTACGTATTATGTTCCATACTCAACTAATGCTTTATTCAGATGCATATATATATATATATATATATATATATATATATATTGAGTTCTAATGCCAGGTTAATAGTATCACCATGCCTCAGCAAAATGTTCAATTATATATATATATATATATATATATATATATATATATATATATATATACACATGTATAAAACACATACTTTCATGTCAATATATAAACAATTTAACATTAAACTGAAAAATTACTCAATATTTTCTTAGTAGAGTATATGTTTATCAAACTTTTACAAGTAAGGGGGTGACAGTGACTTAGAAGTTTCAGATTGCTGGCCTTCGTCAAACAATCCAACGAAACAGGTGGTGATTCAATAAGAGTTAATGCAGGATTAGAACATACAGCATAGAAGGACACAAGAATTTCAATGAGTAGACACCTCACAGGTAAGATCAACATAGACCAAAGATACAAGGAAGTCTTCTGTCAAACACAGATTACAATTCATAGTTGCCATAAACAATTGGCCAATCCATGTCTACATGTAAATAGTAGACAAGTCCATAGTTACATTCAAGCAATAGATCAATCCAGATATGACTGAGTGAGTACCCCCAAAGTCACCCATATGTCCAGCAGCTACCTCATCAATGCATTGAATACTCCTCAATCCAATACTTATGTGAGACATCATGGGACAATCAGATTAGGAGACATCAAATTAAATCAAGATACCTTCAGAACAGTTTGATTAGTTTGGTCACCAGACATCTATTGCTGGATACGTAAACAGCACTAAACTACAATGAAACTAGGCACGTTTCTTTTTAAACTAATAGCAATAACATATTTATCTACAAGGCCATATCTAACAATATGACACCTGATTATTATTATTATTGGAGATTATATCAATGGCAACATAATGTGGATTAAAAAATATTCCATCTTTGCAGATAAGTTTGTCTGAAAAACGATAATCTTAAGAATTTCTGAGTTATAATCTTATAAAGAGATCTTGAGTAACAATATGTTTCTGGATGTTTGTCAATAGATCAATACATAACAGGAATTGTAAGGGTTAACACAGAGTACAGCAGCAATAAATTACAATCATGACATACTGAGGTTTTAGAATTTGATTTTGTTTCACAAGTGTTGTTTGGATAAACAGCTTGGTATGAATGAGCTAAATATTGTTTTTATTTCAACGAAATAAAGGTTTATAGAAGAGAAAGTACAGCAGCAAACAGACTAACCAGTTTATGATGAACTTTATGTACTTTTGTAAACAAGTAATCGAAGTTCAGAGTATTTCATTATTTCATTGTTTTCGTGGTTATTCTTTCCAGTAGGAGCTTGTAAATTGGAATATTTTCTACGTGATGTTACAATTTTCATCTATTGTTTGAAGTGGTGAGGAATCTATTATGATAGGAAAAATAGTGGGAGGGTAATGACATGAATGATGTTGAAAAATTCATAGCCTCCTATTTTGAGTGAAGCCATCTGTAGTTAGAGCATCTGGCTTTCTAGGATCAGAGATATTTCTCAATATGTGCACAGCTCCATTAACTTCCAGATAAAAGAATTCACATCCAGCAACGTAAACAGTATTTCCTCTGCAGCACCTCCCTATATGGCCCTACGAATTGGGACATCACTTTGGCTATAGACGGGATTAAATTACCAGCTGATGACTGTTGACTTCTCTATAGACAGCCTGAAACACAAACAGCCATACCCACAACTCCTACCTAAAACAGTTCAATTATTTCAAATATTAATAACTGATTAAAGACGAGATAATATCAAACAACAAGGTAACAAATATAAGAATACTTGTCTTTAGTTTTCCTTAAGAGTTATCAGAAAAGTTCATCAAATCTTTTATAAACACAAAGAACAACTTCATTTCATTAAAGAGTCCTGTCAATTTAATTTTACCAGTCCAATATAATTTAATGATTGCAACATAACTTTTCAGTTAGCCTGATAGAGTAAATCTGATTTTTGACATATTTATTGACAATAAAGCAATGACAAATTGAAATAAAACCAGAGCATAAGATGGCAATAGGAATGTGTGTGTGTGTGGGGGGGGGGGGTTATAAGGAGACTAGAAGCAATATAGCTGAATGGGTGTTAATTAATGAGTTGCTTACATCAGTGTAATTCGTCAGAAATGATACAACAGCCTTAATAGATAAACACAAAGATGATAGAGACACTACAGAAGTACTTATTAATAATGGAATTTTTATTGTGCATATCATCATTTTTAATTTGAAATAGAAAATATAAATTTTTTAAAAATCCAGAAAGTCAAGAGGAAAATGGAAGTATTTAGAGTTTCAATTAAGTGTCAAAGAGATGAGAGAAATTAAATAATAAAGAGGGAGAAAATTGAATATCCACAATATTTAAATATATTTGGATGAAGGTAAGAGCAAAGAGGAGGAAATAGAGAAATATAAAACAAAAATGAATTTGTGTTAAATGATGATGGTTGCTTTAATAAAGAAAACATGGAAGTTAACAAAAAAAGAAAAAAGACTATCAATTGCCGATAATTCTGAAATAAGATAATCTGGTTGAGAAAGTAAATTATAAAATAAGGAGAAGAGAGAGTGAGATATATGTGTGGGGGTACAGGACAAGATATTCCTGTGTGTGTGTGTGTGTGTGTGTGTGTGTGTGTGTGTAGTATGAGATAAGTATGTGTGTATTTATACAGGATAAAACATGTATGTATATTTATATAGGATAAGAATATAAATGAGTGTGTGTAAATAATTTATCATCATCATCATCATCATCCATTGCTTTCCATGATAGCATGGATCATAGAGTTCTTCATGGTCCTGGTCCATATTCAGATTCACCAGATGAATCAAATGAGCACATCTCAATCACAGGACTATTTCTGGCCTGCTTTCTCCAGTTTGATGACCTTCTTCTCTCCCCAGCCACTTTCAAGAGATTACTAGGTACATTTTACCAGGGCACCTGTAGCAGAGCAGTAGTTATGTTCTTGTCAAAACTAAAGACTCCTCTCATCCCTTCATTGCCGCTATTCACTTGCCAACCATTCTACAGAGTTCCATATACCTTTCATTGCAGTACTAGTGTTTGAAAAGATGCTATGTCCTCATTACCACTCTAAAACAACCACTGCATTCTGCATTGCCCCTGCTTCTTTACCAATAAATTTACTGAATGTAATAGCAAGGTAGCCTTAGATCACAGAAGAATAAAGATTGCTCACTATTTTACAATGTGCTTGCATCATCATGGTAAAGTGTTCAAGATGGTAAAGAGAAGAGAAAGTAAGGATAGAAAGATCAAGAAGCGTGGATGAAGATTGCAATAATGGGGGGGGGGGAGACTGTTGGAGAGTAATAGGGTTGGTAAGAATGTGTGATGGACATCAATAGCATGTAGCTCAAAGGAGAGGGAGTGATGACTGGCAGTACAGAAAGGGTGATAGTATTTATTCAGAGGTCCTGTATTCATTAACAACACTGGTAGAGTGATACAGCAAACAAAAGAGATGGTGAGTATGTATGATGGGAAGAAGAGTGAATGAAAACAAAGTGATTGAGGGAGGAGTAATATCAAATCTGGGTGATGAGCAGATGCAGATTTGGAAAGAACATGCTGGACAAGGGACATGAATAAGAATAAGCACATGCATAAGCAAATACACATGTATATAAATGCACATGAATAGTATTTTAGTGGGGTGGGGCAGGAATATGCAAATCCTTGTGAAAATCAAGTAACCCTAACTAAAAATAGTCCACCCTGAATATTGCCTTCCAATATACTACTAGTTGCCTGTCTAAAAGTTTTTTTTTTTAACCAAGTCTTTTCAAAGTAATGAAAACTTGAGAAATTACAAACCACATTTCAAAGTAGAGCAACAACAGAATGTGTGCAGTCATGCATGCATGCAGCACAATACTTGACTCCATGTATATAAATATGGGAAGATAGGAACAGATTTTGAAAATTGTGTATGTGTGTGTGTGTGTGTGTGTGTGCGTGCATGCACGTGTACAGATAATATGCTCGTGTGAATTCATCTGGTGCTTCTTAACTAAAACATTAACTGATTGCACCCTATAACCAGTATTATACTCTATCCATGGCAAAAGCATTTTGTTTACACAGAGTTCGCCTACAAATAGACTCTCTAAATAAGTAAGATTAGTTTCTATAAACAGCAAGTGCTCTGTACAATTAATGAACACTTTAAAGTAATGGCTTGCAGAAGACATGTAATCTTTAATACACTCTCTGTCTTTCATTTCTACATGAAGGCTGGTTGTTCATACTGAGAGACAAATTCAGTTTATATCATATAGAAAACTGTTCTGGTTAGTTAATGATTTAGAGAAGCCTTTTAATCAATCTGATACCACTATAAAACAGACCTCTGGACCCAACCAAATTCACGATGGAAATTTTTATATTTAAATTAAAATCTCAATGTTAAATGAGTTTAAGATTTTAATTTGTTTTGTTTTTTTTCACATTCCGCTTACAAGTTTTCAGTGAGAACCTTCTTAAGAAGTCATTTAAAAAGTTATTTTACTAAACTTCAAGTTTTTGACCAGTTTGAAATATGGAGAGACAGGTGATAATACCTTTCAATAGAAACTGTGTTCACTGTCACACATAAGCATATATAGGGAACCGAGACTCCTGGCAGTTTGCTGTGCTTCATAAGACACTTCAAGCTAAGTAAAAGCATGGTTGCCTTTGCATACAGCCTCGTCCCTGCAATCCTCTCCAGCTGAACATCCCTAATCTTCCAGACACATTAGAGATGGTGCCACATAAAAAGCATCCCCTACACTCGGTAAAATGGTTGGTGTTAGGAAGGAAATCCAGCCACAGAAACCATACCAAAACAGACATGGAGCCTGAACAGCCCTTCAGTTGATCGGCTTTTATTAAACTGCCCAGTCCCATGCCAGCATGGAAAATGGACATTAAATGATGACGATGACGTTGAGATATATATATCATCACCCAAACTGAATGTATTCTTATTTACAAGTGATGTGTATACACATACAAATGCAGTCAACGCATGTGTGTGTGTGTGTGAGTGTGTGTGTGTGTGTGTGTGTGTGTGTGTGTGTAGAAAAGATGTATGTTAAACATGGTGTATATAAGTGTAAACCACATGTAGATCAGCAACAGATTATCAATGTTTCCTCTACAGGATGAAGTTTTGCTAGCAATGCTGTGGGAAGAGGCTGTGTGCAGGAAGGAAACTTTTACACACCTACATTGTGAAAAGCAAACATAAAAAGAAAAAGGAGAATAAAAACCAAAAAAAAAAGAAAGAAAAACTTCACAATAAAATAAGGAAAAAATATTGCCAAGTGAAAAGTATGATGTGGTTATTGTTTCTGTAATTAGTAATTTATTTAGTTTTTGACAGTTTCAAAAATTTCAAGTGAGAGCAACAAAATGTTTTTACATTCACAAAGAGACAGACAGACAGACAGGGAGATGTGTATGTAGGTGTATGTGCGCGCACACACACACACACACACACACACACACACACACACACACATATAAACACTGCATTTAGTTTTAGATAAATATATGTCTAAGTAGCATTTCCCTAAATAAGTTAGTTTTTTAAGCCATTCTTGGTATCACAATGTTCATCAGCTGTGCCATTGGTACCATCAATCATCAACATGATTGCAATCAAATCTCTGTAATTGCTGTCATCATACTCATCACCACTTGATCATCACTCATATGATTGTTGTCATCATCATCATCATCATTATGACCAACATCAACAATTTTGCTATCATCATTACCAACATGGTCTTTGCTATATAATTGCTCCCATCCTCATCACAATCAATGTCAGTATTTTTGTTGTCATCCCTATTGCTATCTTTAATATCATTGGTATTATTTCAAGCATCATCATCATCATCATCTTTAGCAACAGGTGCCATTAAGAGGCATACGGAGTTAGAAATAATGGAAGATTGAAATTGGAGAGAGTTTCAAGTCTGTCAAGGAAGATCATGATGACTGCATCAAACTGTGATAGGAATGAAGTGAAACAGTAGAATCAAAAGAAAGTTGTATCGATAACTAAAAGGGGGTAAAAAAAGTTCCATCGAAAGGAATATGGAAGAGAGAAGACTGGGATTTCAAACAGGAATTTCTTTCGTTTTGGGTAGTGACTTGGTTAACTAAGTTAATTATGTGACAGAGATACATACCAGCTTCCATCATGAGTATGACACCAATACCATAAAGTCTAATAAGAGCATTAGGGAGAAGACATTGTAGGAGAGTTAAACTGATGGGCAAGGTTACATAAGAGGAGAGTAAGGAGTCTATAGTAGTTAGGAGTAATATTAGCTAAGGGTTAAGTGAAGGGCAAAGATCCAAAACATTAAAGTCATCACTCCTCACAACAACTGAACTTATTGAAACTCTTCTAAGAACCCTCTTATAGACTAACTGCCACCAACACAACAAACCATTGCCAGTTTCTATGAATTCCAAATTTTACTCCACACAATGATTAGAATGAACAATAAACACTTGAGGCTGCACCAAAACAAGGATTACTACCAATGAAACGGCTACAATTCTAATGATTCAATGGCAAAAGTTCTTGAAAAAGAATATACAACTGTATTTTACCTTCATCAACCTGTAGAACAGCTGCTATAGAATCCCTCCAATCTGCAGTTTATTGAGACAACTAGAAGGAAGTAAATATAACCCAAACATTTAGGGCAGGGCTGTATAAACAACAGAGAGTGATTCAATAATAAACTCTATATATTAGGTGCTCCAAAGTCAAACCTCTCCCTTCTTCAGTATTTTAGGAGAATAATAATAGAGTTTGGGTCTGGATGTCATTGAAATACTTTAGTATTGAGGATTTGTTTTTCATAGCAAAATCTACATGTGAAAAAAAAAAAAAACTTCAGAAAAAGAATGACAAACCCCTGGAAGTTGTCTTACTTGATATGTTGAAGTGCACAGCTAAAGATAATTGTGCATTGGACAGGTCCAGAGGAATCTCTGGTATTTCAACATCGAATTGGAACTTCATATAAGCAAAATCTATCAGGTCAGAATTCTTCTAGCTAAAAGTTCATATTGATATATCTATCCATACATACAGGCATGTCATTTACAGCCATGCACTCCCCACCACCCAGTCCTTCTTTCAGTTGAGAGGTCCTTATCTTGGAAGCTTGTGAGTGTTAGTGCCACATAAAAAGCACCTGTGCTCGTATCCCATAACAGCACCCTTGTCAGTGCCACATATAAAGCGCCCAATACACTCTGCAAAATAGTTGGCATTAGGAAGCACATCCAGCCATACAAATCATGCCAAAATAGATAAATGGAGCCTGGTACAGCTCTCCAGCCTTGCCAGCTCCTGTCAAACTGTCCAACCCATGCCAGCATGGAAAACAGACGTTAAATGATGATGATGATGACTGTCCCAGAGAAGGGTAGTGTCAATGAGAGGATGAAACTATTGCTGTTAAGGCAGTTTTGTCATTGAAAATGTATGTTGTTTGGTAGCTGCAAGGACACGATAACAGTATGAACAGCAAATAACGCTCTGGCTAAAACAGTGATGTTAGTAACAGAGATGCCAGAGTGGTGTTAGGAAGTCTGGAAGATGACGATAATGATGGTTTGTATAATCCAATGAACATCTTACACTGAGTAACCTATCATTTATATTTTATACATGTCTAAGAAATATAAAATAAAATAAGGTGTGCAAAAGTTTTAGAATTGTGTAGAAATAATTACTTTTGTGACTTTCTTTTTGACTTTTTCTGAAATATCTCTAATATTGTTGAAATTAACTACTTACTAAAATGACAAAATACATGAAAATTATGTGATTTAATTATAGAAAATTAGAAAATTTTGTAGTAATTTGAACCAAAAATGAAAATCGTTATGGCAGGTAAAGACTGAATGATTGTTGAGTTGAAAAGAGGTTTAAAATGACATTAATCAGAGCAAATATGGAAATGTTGTTCAACCGGTAGAAATGAATTGGAAAAATAAATGGGAAAGTAACATTAGTGATGAAATAAGGTTAATAATAATAACAACAACAATAATAATGATGATATTAAAGAGGATGGTGAAAATGGATAAGTAGAGTAGTGATTATGATGATGATGATGATGCAGATATGAGAAACAAAAAAAAAATGTTCAAAATTTTTGCCACAGAAAGTATTGATGACAATGTAAGTAAGATAAAACATAAAACACTGAAGGCAACTTTGAATGTAATTATGTAATTTCTTAGATTAAAGAGCCTTAAACTGTACAAACATATATATATATATATATATATATATATATATATATATATATATATATATATATATATATATATATATCTTCTGACATTTATTTGAATATGTACTATGTATACATATATACATGTTTGTATGTGTATATACACATACATACACACAAGTAGATTAATACAGATATATAGGAAGGTAAATAGATTACTATTAGGCAAACACAAATGTATGCGTGTGCGTATATGTGTGTGTGTGTGTGTGTGTGTATATATATATATATAGACACACACATGTATGCATATACATACATGTATGCACGTGTGTGTGTTTTATTCATTTGTCTTAATGTTCATTTTCCCATGCCAGCATGAGCTGAATGATTCTATATTATCAAAGCATTGTTTTTGCAGTCGAATGCCATTCCTTTTGCTAACTAAAACAGGATTATTCAAATAAGGGACATTTTGTTTCCCTCACACACACATTTGAAACCACAGAGCCTACTTGTTCCGTCACTACTGTAATGACCTTGTATGCCAACCACTCAGGCGCACCTCACCCACTCAACTTTCTACCATTCATCATTTTTGATATGTTGTCTGCTTTGCATTTAATTATGCCCAGTCCTTTCTCCCCTATAACATAGGCCCTCTAGAATTTTTGCCCCACTCATTGTCTTCTTGCAGGTGCTAACCTGCAACGGTTTAAATGAAACATGAACAGCAGCAAATTCACCGAATTCAGTGGGTCTACAAGTGTCATTAGTAACACAGCTCCCTTCACACTCATCACGTGAAATAAATACACACACACATCATAAATGAGCAATGCTCCTTCCTCCAGATTCAACAAAATACAGCTATATATATCATCATCATTTAATGTCCGCTTTCCATGCCAGCATGGGTTGGACGATTTGACTAAGGACTGGTGAACCAGATGGCTACACCAGGCTCCAATCTGATTTGGCAGAGTTTCTACAGCTGGATGCCCTTCCTAAAGCCAACCACTCTGAGAGTGTAGTGGGTGCTTTTACGTGCCAACAGCACAAAGGCCAGTCAGGAGGTACTGGCAACGGCCACGCTCGAAATGGTGTATTTTACGTGCCACCTGCACAGGAGCCAGTCCAGCGGTACTGGCAACAAACTCACTCGAATATACACACACTTATTTTAATACATATATAGACACACATGAACACTCATGAATACATATACACAGTTTATATATTTCTCTATATGTGCTGCTCTATGTCAAATGCATTTTTTACTGTAACTGGAATCATGAGACAAACTTCCAAGTTCAGTTTCCACAAACAAAGAAAACTATAAATATACACACACACACACACACTCAAATATATATATATAGGAACAATCTTATCTATTGATTAATTAAAGCAAAATAAGGAAAACTAAAATTGAGATTTTAAACAAGCAATCTGCTTGAATTCATTGAAAATATCTACCTGGAATGGAAATAAAACTTTTATCAGTTTCAGTGAATTGATAGATTTGTGTGGTGACAATCAGTGTGTGTGTATGAGTGTGTGTGTGTGTGTGTGTGTGTGTGTGTGTGTGTGTGAGTGTGTGTACGTGTGTGCACGTGTATGTGTGAGTATATAATTGTTCTAATAAAGTAAATTGCTATAAAAGATCTTTCAGTTATATATCATCAGACTACAGACTGTTGTTAATATCTATTTTGAGAAGTAGCTTAGAAGCACAAAGACTATTCCATATGAAATCAATAACCTTTTATACTCTGCTCTAGCTTTCTTCAACTTTCCAAAATATGACAATTTATTACTTTCAGAAAAGTGAAGTAATTGTGCTTAAACCTAGTAAATATCATCCATCAATGTTTTTCCAGTCTTCACTACCAATGAAATGCCACTTGTACCAATTTATTACAACCCCTTTCTTGTTCTCTCTCTCTCTCACACACACACACACACACACACTCACACACACACACACACACACACACACATACACACACACACAATTTAATTCTATTCAGTCCTTTAAATGGTTATCAATCTCTTTAAGGTTGTATTATCTTGGCAAATATATTTATTTACTTGTTGAAAGATATATTTCTTTAATCTACTGGCTGGGAACAACATGCATGTGTGTCAATATACAACACAACCCTGCACACACAAGTACGGAGAATGAGAGAAGGGATTCCAGTAAGAATTCTTTTTATATGACTTACAGAAAGAAGAGCAGTGATCATGACATTTTTGCAGGACCTTTGAGACAGTTCACGCCAGCACATGTGTAGGAGCACCAGGAAACATTAGTATGAAATATACTGAGTTACCCTCAAACCGGACCCCTGATTCTCATGTTTGCAACAGATCAGGTTTCACTAAAAGAAAGTAAGGTCTATACTAATTTGTACCCAGTGAACTTCTGTACAATGTCTGTGAAGCCAATTTTACTTGTAAGGCTCAGATCCATCCAAAAAAACATGCTAGAAGAATCTAACCCAAACTTCCACATAACTGATTGAACCTAGAAACATGATTGTGAACTTTTGAAACATTTTCAACCATACTTACACCAAAACTTGCTGCTATGGAACAGACATTAGGCCACTGAGTTTAGAAAAATCTAGAGAACAGGAGTTCCACATGACTATGTTTCAACAGCCTCTTAAGCATTACTGGTCACAAGACTAAATGAAACACAAAGGAAAGAAGCTGACCAGAACAAAACATTTGCTTCTGTCAGTTTACATTTTTACAATGTGGAGTCTCTATAGGAAGAAGGTAAGTTAACAAAACTTTTTACATGAATTTAGAAAAGTATAAAGGGTAACTGTGAAGAGGAATGTGCCAATTAATTGATGGCTGATATTGATATATATATATATATATATAATTCCAGCTGAGCCACATTCCACATAGCAAGGGACAAATGTTATTTTCCAAGCAAAGGCTCCATTAGAGTAGGAACTCCAGTCGGAAACATCATTTACATTTGACACAGAAAATCTTTTCCTTAACTTTTTCTTATGAACCAAGGAAGTTTAATTGTTAACATAATTCACATGTAATCTTGCCTTCATAATCTCAACATATTTTTTTTTAAGTAACAAAAAGAAGACGGATTAAACAGACCCAGACTAAAGATAATCATGATTGATGACTGTAAAGAAAATTAATATATAGAATTTGACTGAAATAGCTGCTGTTTTTTAAAAGCATAGTATACTAGTTAATACATGTGTGAGGATTAAATAAATGGACCTATTCATGTTGATTGCCATATCATAACGAAGAATACGAACACATAAAAATTACTTCTGCCAATGTTAATCCAGTCTAAGTTATTTCTGCAACCACCAGACAGATAATTTGTTAAGCTATACCAATCAATTACTAATTAACCTTTCTAGATTTTTACAATAACCAACATATTTCTAACTGTAACTAAGACCAAATAACTAATACATTTCACTAACTCAGACTAAAGCTACATATAATAATTAATCAACACATAGGGAGGGATTATTATGTAATATGTATGTGATTACTATGTAATATGTATGGTTAATTTTACGTATTAATATTGCTCTCATTATCTTTGTTTATTTTATTAATATATTCACTGTTGGACATTATTTTCATCTTGGATGTTTCAGTTTTCATTAACATTAATTGGTTTATATTAGACTCCTACCTTCACAAGAAGTCTGTCAGAAATAAAATAAGAGAGGGATCTGAAAATGAAAATAAACAAGCGGGTCACTAGTAGAGGACTTTTGCCAGTCAATGTTATAGTTTTTGTCAGCTAAGTATATTTCTCAGTTGATTCAGAAAGTAAAAGAATTGGCTCTGATGACAGAATATAGACAACAATACACCATTAGAAGATTTAACAGTTGTAAAGGTCAAATGTCAACTTACATCACTTTGGTAACTTATCAAGAAATGCCAATACTTTTGAACTGCAGCATTTAAAAAAAATAAAATGTGGTTATATAAATTTTGTGTTGGAATTTTTTATCCTCTGTAGTTGCAAGAACTGCTTTGGTACCAGGGGCTTTGCAGAATTATGGGGTTACCATTGGTCACATTTTGTATCCAACCAATGACTCTACTCAAAAACCGGGATGTGTCTTGTTACTTGTGTGATTGAAGAAGGCCAGCTCAGGCTGTTTGACCATGTTGCTCAATTTTCCAACTCAGACCCTACATACTGTGTTCTCTTTACTGAGGATCTGGTTGGGTTGATGACTTGTGTTGGTCAGCAAGATGAGGAGGTATCTCACAGAGATGGGGACTGACTGGGACTCTGCCTGACAGGTCACCCATGAAGACTTAGGAGTATACTGACAGACGGTTACTACAGCAATGTGCTGCAACAGTGAATACCTCCACACCTGACCTGTAGTTGCAAACACACTTAAGAAACAATGACAATCCTTAAGGAAATGCTCTGAGAGCTGATGTTGAGCCCCAGTTTCTTGACCTGAAACAAATGAGAAAAAACGCCCCAATCAATGATACAATTAGTGTATGATAGATAACATTCTCATATGATCTAATCCTTACTTCCAAACGATACAACTTTTATTTCCAAATAAATGATCTGCTCCCTCTTTCCAACAATTTCATAACAAAATGGAGCAAAGTGTTTTAAGCAGCAGTTAATTTGAACCAACGAACAACAAACGAGTGGTTCCAAACCAGATCCTATTAGCTACCATGTAAATTCAATGTCACTAATATTACTGAAGTCAGCTTTACCTTTCATTCTTTTGGAGGTCAATAAAATAAGTACCAGTCATGTACTGGGGTTGATGTAATCGACTTGCAACCTCCCCAACAATTGCTGGCCTTGTGCCAAAATCTGAAACCAATACTACTGATAGAAGTTACTGCTTTTTAATCTGCATTCATGCATTCCACTGAAATAATAACAGCAATTACATGAGCACCACTTTTACCATCATTTTACTTTCAAACTAAAATCAGTATTCCTGGAACTCTTATCAACACCACTATTAAAACTATAACTATTCAACTACTACTATTACTACTAATGCTAATCTATTAGAATCATTGTTATTGATGAAGATGATGATGATAATGATGATGCTTTCAGTATTTTGGTCTACTGCAATTAATAAGCAAATTATCAGAGAAGAAATGAAATTACAGCCATTCTTTCAATAATGATTGCATCTGACATTATCAATTAAACTATTATGTGAACTATGTCCCAACGTTTCTTTATTCCACCACCACAACCACCACCGCCACTTCTCAGCTGTTCAATTAAAAACAGAAAATATTTCTACAACTTCCAGTTTCCTTTAGAGGATTTGATATCTAACTCAGTAGTCTTTTTGCAATCATCTCTAATATATAACAAGCCTTGGAATCACTAAATTACAAACTAAGTAACTGTCCATTCCACTACCCTTTTATGGTCTGTAGTTCTTCAGATAAATCTGTATATGTATACAAAAATAGTAATTAAGTAGATAAGAGGTTAATCATTTTTATTCCAAATGAATTTAGCAGTTTATTCTAAGTATTTTATACCTTTTATTGACTTTTTCACAAGGGTTGGGTGGTTCTGTAAATTTATACTTCGGCCCAAAATAAACTGAGAAAGAATTGTTGGTGTTATTTAGTTGCTGACCAACTGAAGAAGACAAAGCATTCCATCAGTGAGTTTTCCACATTTTGGTATGAGCCAACAAAAGCAACCACTAAGTGGCAACTCAAGGTGTGAGCAGTAGCAGTCAAATCCTCAAAAATTTTCAACTGTCTCCGCTCAAACAACTTTAGAATTGAGACAACAACTCAACAATGAATTAGAAATTCTGTTTCCAATTTGGTTTACTAAAATTTATCAACCAAAACTAAACAAAAACTATAAACATAACAAGCTAAACATCCTCATCAATATCTTTACTAGGGATTTCTTTTTGAAGAATTCAAGCTTTCTTCAACAAAGTAATTGTAGAACTTAGAACTCCATTCTTTTCAAGTCTTTAGGGTTGCTTTTATTCTTTGGCCACATTATTTCAGTCAATCCATCAGATAACATACTTTAAAGTTCCCACCAATGCATATTATATGTAATCATTTCTTTTTAGGAATATTTACCAATTTCATTATTGAATTCTATTGCTTCAGTCAATTTCAAACTGTTACATTACTACTTTCCCAGACACACAACAACTAAAATTATATACAATCAATTCTTCTATTTTTTCTTTATAGAGCAGGGTTGGGGAGTAATATTTTAGACTAGAAATTTCCTTTTGATTAGATTTTTATAAATTTTAGATTTCTGCTTTAATTTTTTTATTGTTCATTTGAATATTTCATTTCATTTGAGCAACAGAATATTTTGTGTGACATTTATTTAATGAAAAATGAATCTTTAAAGAAGATTACTTATTTTATCAAGTCAACAATATTTAATGCAAAGATTCTGGCAAATAGTAAGGGTGAACCATTCACAATACAAATGCTCAACTTGGTAGGGGCTGAATTAGCTTGTCAAGAGGTCCAGTGTTCATATCTCATCTTTTCCACATAATTACACCTAAAAAAGAAGAGAGATGCTTCTCAACAACTATATTCATATACATGTGGGTAGACATGTACATGTATTGCCCATCAAACAGTGAAACAATACTAAAAAAAAATGTAAGATGTTGCAGTTCTGCACAACAGATGATACAAAGATTATGTTATCTGCAATTTGTGGTTATATTACACTTCAAAAAGTAAAAACTTATCCTCCATGAAAAGCAACATGTCACAAGACAAACACATGTTTTTAATACATATGGCTCCAATGACACCAGCAAGAATTCTGCAGTTTCTTATGTCCAAAGGTGCACTTATCCACTGCTAGGCTGAAAATCTATTTTCGATGAAATCCCAAAGGTGAATTCCTTGAGAAAATAATGTATTGTGTTTTTCTCACCTATATATATATATGTCTATATATATATATATATATATATATATATATATATATATAGAGAGAGAGAGAGAGAGAGAGAGAGAGAGAGAGAAAGAGAGCGAGAGAGAGGGAGGGAGAGAGAGAGAGAGAGAGAGAGACAGACAGACAGATGAGAAAAGCCTATATTATTTATTAATAAAGCTGCAAAAACATCACAAAACTGTTACTCAGAGTTTCACATTCCTGTTCATCAGACAATCAAAATTGTCCAATAAACAGGAATGCAAAACTCTGAGTAACAGTTTTTGTGATGTTTTTGCAGCTTTAATAATAAAGTATATTACTCTACCTCTGGTATTCGAGTACTATTTTTTTCCCGCCTTGTTTCACATTTATGTGCTTACTCGGGTATATATATATATATGTATGTACGTATGTGTGTACATATAATTAAAATATCAAGAGTTAGGTAGTCATGTAAGGACCATAGTAGAAATGTTGTCCAACCACTTACAGACATACAACTCCAATGACTAAGTAGTTACGCTTGGAATTGAGTTGATGACAATCAGATGTGTGTGTTTGTGTTTGTTTTGTTACACATGATAAAATGTGCATTGGGTGCATTTTATCATGGCAGCAACTATTGAAACCATGGTAAAATTAGAACACACAAGGGAGATGTGGTCGTCTAATCCATCCGAGAAAGTAGTAACTGTCAATAAGAACTGGCTTGGATCATGACAATTTATCCAACCTAGCTTCAGTTGATGATGGAGATATATATGTATAAATCTCTTGTCCTGGAAACTTGGGTTTCCAAAGGGAAAGAATACCAGAGAAAAGTGAGTTGAGAATACCAGGTCCAGAGAAAAGTAAGTTGAGAAATAAAAAAAGTAAAGGAGTAATGCACAGTGATTACATGTAAGAACAGAAGGTAAAGGGTCATAGACAGCTTCTAAGTTAGTGGTGTAAATCATGTGTAAATAGTTTTAAGCTAGTGAAGATGAGAAGGTAGCAGCATATAATAAAACAATTAGTCATGAAATCAACAAGTTTTATGTTTGTAAATTACATTAGCCATCTCAAGTTTGTTGGCTTCTCTGGTCTGTTGCTGATAAGAACATCTTTTATTTCAGTGGGGTCTTTTTTGTTTTGTTTTCGTAATATATTAATTATGTGGGTTTATGATTGGGTCTAAGACATGCTGTGTTCTGTTGGATGAATTTTCCAATAGCATATTCATCTCTTCTACAGTTAGAGTGCATTTGGTTCATGTAATATACGTTTATATGTAGTTTGTTTATATTGCTTAACTGTCTTTACAACTGTATGGACTTGGTTTCCATACAGCTTGCTCTACTAACATTTCTCTATATCTATTATCTAATAATGTTTGTAGTTTTCTATAGTTACTTTTTAGAACTTTATTTGTAGATGGAATCTGATTCAGGATTTTCACACCATCAGCTTATACCTCTATCAATGATATTCAGAGTCTACATGGAAGAGAGTATCTTTGTCATAAACAGACATGTCTGTCATTTTCTATTACTATATTTGCATCAAAAACAGAGATGTTGTATAACCTAGATCTCTACACACAGGCATGTCAGTATATATATATATATATATATATATATATATATATATATATATATATATATATATATATATCCTCATTATCATTTAAGTCCACTTTCCATGCATGGGTTGGATGATTTGACTGGGGACTGGCGAAGCAGATGGCTACACCAGACTCCAATCTGATCTAGCAGAGTTTCGTTTTCCTGTCATATTTTCTGTTTACCACTATATTCCTCCGCAATACAAATTTTATTTGTTTCCGTGGGAAGAGCTATTCTAACAATGCGTCCTGCCCTAACTCTTCAAAATGCTTAGTTTAGAATAGGGGCAGCTGATGAAGGAAATATTCTCTATGTGGCCTGTTTGTTTTCTGGGCTCTGTTTATATTCTGTTTTTTCATTTCGTCCATGTTTTTTTGTGACATCCTGTACCCAGATATACATCTATATATACATGTAGATGTATGTACATACATGTACGTATATATGCATATACTCACATATTATTTGTATTATATATATATATATATATATACACACACACACACACACACACACACACATACAGGATGCAGTGAATAAAAAATTGTCTAAATTACGCAAAAGTGAAAATAACACTGATATTTTAATCGATATATTTACCAAAATTACATAAAAAATACCTTGAAATACTAAAGAATAAATTTATTCAATAAATCGCAATTGACCTCAACCACAGCCTCCAGAAGACTTTGGAATCTCCTGCCATAATCCCTGCGTTCAGTTTATCTTTGGTGTTATAAGGAGTTTTGTTGGTCTCTTCCTCAACCGCACTCCACACTGAATAATCAAGGGGGTTGCAGTCAGGGGAGTTAGGTGGCCAGATGTTAGGAGTGGTGTGATTGCAGAAATTGTCTGACAGCCATGACTGGGTTCTACTGCTTGTGTGGCATGGTGCAGAGTCCTGTTGCCAGACACAGGGTCTTCCAGCAGCCACCCTCTTGACCCAGGGCAGTACTACCTCCTCCAGGCACTTTATCTAAACCTCGCAGTTATGGCAGATACCAGTGTCACGCAAATTGGCACCCGTGCTGCTGGCATGCAAATGGCACCCGTACCATCGGTACATAAACGCACTCATTACACTCTCAGAGTGGTTGGTGTTAGGAAGAGCATCCAGCTGTAGAAAACCATGCCAAATCAGACTGGAGTCTGGTGCAGCCTTTCCAGTGTGTCAGCCCAGTCAAACCATCCAACCCATGCAAGCATGGAAAGCAGACATTAAATGATAATGATGATGATGTATCTTCTGACATTCAAATTTACATCATGTCTGTACTTATCATTGATAGTTGGTGCAGCTATTTTAGCCATGGTTTACCCCTTTGTAGGACATTTCAACTTTCTAAATATCATTAGGATTCTCTTGCTTTTACTCCAGATCACATAATATATATACATACATACATACATACATACATACATACATACATATATATATATATATATATATATATATATATATATATATGTATGTATGTATGTATGTATATATAAATATACCGCTGCTTTACACATTCTACAAGTTAGCACAATTTACATGCAACCCAGACAGACATTGAAAACATCATCAAATACAGACATATAAGCCTCAAGAGCAAAACATAATCATACAACTGATTGCAGGGACAACGTATTTCATTATGCAACTAGAACATACTACCAAGTATTTTCAAGGCTTATAAGTCAATACTGTGTCATACCAGCTATATGTGGTGGCCAATTAAGCAATGTGTCCATCATGGATGATTAACGAGTTGGATGTGGTACTGAAGAAGGAGCGAGAACCCCTGAAATATACATATACACCCTGACTGGCCCCCATGCTGGTGGCATGTAAAAAGCACCATTCGAGGTGGTCGGTGCCAGTGCTGCTTGACTAGCTCCCGTGGAAGTGGCATGTAAAAAGCACCATTCGTGCATGGTTATTGCCAGTGCAGCTGACTGCGGTGGCACATAAAAAAGCACCCACTACCCTCTTGGAGTGGTTGGCATTAGGGAAGGGCATCCAGCTGTAAAAACATTGCCAGAACAGCCTTGAGTGTGGTGCAGCCTCCTGGCTTGCCAGTCCTCAGTCAAAACCATCAAACCTATGCCAGTATGGAAAGCAGAAGTTAAGAGATGATGATGATGATGATGATGAATCACACTGTTTACATAGACATATTCGTATATGAAACCTAACTTTCAGTGTTGGCTCCAGTTTCTATAGTAAATCTGTAGAGATGACTTTAAAAAGTGACAACATAATCAGCACATGCATCAAGGAAACAACTCCTCACAGCTGAACAATGAATAACTAAAGCTTTTTAAAGTTGCTACAAAAGCTTCATGTCACAATCCTTGATGATCTATCATAATAAACTGAGGTATATATATGTATATATATATATATATATATATATATATATATATATATATATATATATATACACACACACACACATCACTGTCAAAGCTGAATCCTATATATTATACTTTCTTTTTAGGTCCAGAAAATATTTCAGCCCTGATTAGTGGTTGACCATCTCTAAACCTGATGGACTACCCAAATACTTAGGACAGAGTTGTAGATAAAACCTAAATTTTCTAGATGTCAACCACTAAAAAAATAATTCATCCACTGATCAAAGACTCTACTACACAAAAACACTCTAAAAACTAACTCACACATACATCACCACCACTACTGTTGTTACCACTGCTGTTGTTTCTATGATCTCTGCTCTTAGCTAGTAAATAACTGACCACCACCACCTAAACACACCTAATGTATTCATCTCTCCTCACTAGTTAATATGTGAGCCTATATACAGACATTTAACCTACTAGAAATAGAAGTTGAAGCTTTCTGAAATTACACTGTAGTCTCTTAGAAAAAGAAAAGCTGATCATAGTTGCAATATCTTAGTTTCAAAGTAAACTAGGATTTAAAGCCCTGACCATCCCCCACAAAATACTGCTCAATCATTCTTCCCCAATACTGCATCCTCCTGGAATTCCATATCAACCTCACATTTTTCCCTGCAGGCATCAAACTAAATACTAACTACATCAATCTCACAGGTCTGAGAAGGCCTGCAAAGGGTTGTAGACTCTGGCCTTTACATCTCTGACTAATTTAGAGACAGAAGGAGAGGAATGTAGTATTCAATTTAATTACTAAAGTAAAAAGAATTAATGATTTTTGACAATGTGTAGTAGTGCTGGAGAAGATAATGGTGATGTTGCTACTTATCTCAATGGTGTTGTTGGTGGTTTAGTCAGCAGAAATGAACCTCAAACTAGAAATCACAAGTCATAATAGCATTATATAATTTATGTAAAATAATAACTATGTATTGATGTGTATTTGATAAGTTTTATGAATGTTTGTGAGTATTCATCACGTTTGAATATGTTTGTGTATTTATGATGTTTATGAGTATTTATATTCAGCTTTTCAAACCAAGCTACAATACCAAGTTTCTTATTTTCTTCACTACTGGCTCTTCATTAACTAAAATGGTGTCCGACACTTTGTTTTAGAACTTAACAAGAGAAGAGATAAAAGCTTTTGATTGCAATATGAAATATCAATTCAAACCTAGGTTTCCGCTGTAGCTCTTTTTATTCAACCAAGTGAGAAATTTATAGTAAACGTGACACTTATACACACACATGTATACACACACATATATACACAAGCACAAACATACACCATAGACAGAAGCAAGCAAATCACATATACTTTGAATGTCTTTTGTTCTTTTATTTAATGATGATATTGTTTTATTTTTCTGTTCAGTTAATGACTTGGCTCTTAGACTCTTCTTAAGATGTTCAGTCAGCCAAATCTGGACAACTATTGATAGAAATAATGCAATGTTCCAAAGAGATTTCTATGAAGAACTATAGGCGAAATGAGAGAAATTCCTGTTAATCAAAGATAAAACCTGAAACGTGGTGATTAGGCCACATATCACCAAACTTGTTATTGTCGATTAGCTATATTTCTGGGTGAAAATCTCCTTTGTTGGATGTTCCATTGGCGGTCCTTATTGCCTATGTCATCACTGGTGTCTCCATGCTTCGCTAGATATTTTCCAGTAAAGATATTTAAGGTCAAAACCTTTCCGTATCGTCAGAGGTCATCGATTCTGTTTCTAAATCTTTGGTAAAAGTTATAAAGACTACTTTCTAAATAATTAAACAATGGACATCCAATACTAGAAATGATAGTTAATATCAAAGGATCTTTTCAAAATAACCTTTGGCCAGAATTTTCACCATTGAAAATATTTTTGTTACTTTTAAAATGAATGAAAAACTTTTCTTACTAGAAATTAATGCATTATTAAAATGCAGTAAATAAATACATCAGTAAGTGGAGTAGGAGGCAGGGAGGGGGGATAAAACAAAGCAAAAAATGCAACAATAACAAATTTCTCACCATTGAAAGTGTTTAAATGTATGTATAATTCAAAGTAAAGACTCTTTATATAGAAAATCACTATAGTTTAGACTACTATAGAATGTTTTAAATGGTAATATTGAGAAATGTACTCTATATATCTTCAAATAAGTTTATCATTCTGACAATTCTAAATAAAATACAGAAAAACAATATCCAGTTGAATGATACAAGATTTACCATTTATTTGCCTTTATTGTACATTCCAAATATATTTATGTTCAAAGAACAGGTTTATGATCAGCATCTTGTCTAAATTGCTAAAATTTGCATTTCAAATTTTAACAACTTTGCACGTTAAGGACATATTACTAACAGATAAAATGGTTTTCAGTGGAAATAGGGGTGAGGTAAGAAATGAATTCAGAAAATTCTTTTGCAGTAAATCTATATGTAATAATAAATTTTAATTTAAATTAGAAATAAACAGAAAAGGGACTGAAAAAGATATTAGTTAAAATATATGTTGAATAACACCAGGTGCAGCATTTACATGTAACAGCAGAAATGTGAAGTTAATATTTCACTGGAGAACATTGTTTTCTAATCACTGAAAATGTAACTTTAGAGATTTGTCATATATTAGAAGACAATATAATTTTAAAAGAATGTTTTAAACAAGATATGGAAAACATAGCATTTGTTTTTGTGATGTTAGCTGAAAATTTCCTGATTTACACATTTGTAATTGCACCAAGTGGACCATAAAAATAGCCATAGATAAGGCTGTAGGAACTATAAACATATAACTGCATATGACAGTATTTTCATTATGAAGATACAAAGAGGTGTATATAAAGTTGTATACTGTATAAATGTAAGTACATTTGAAACTATATATAGTATCAACATAGAACCGTGTATAAAGTTGTATACAATATAAACATATATAGTTACATACCAAGTTTTATATACAATAAGCATATAAATAACTGTGCATGTGGCTATATATAGTATAACATATAAATAACTATATATGTAGTTATATATATAACTACATATGCAATACAAACATAATTCTATATGGATCTATATACAGCATAAACATATAACTATCTGTCTATAAGGGTATATACAGTATAAACATAAATAGTTGTATAACAGGCTTTATACACTATAAATATATAAATAGATTTATATATAACTATATATAGTATAAACATATATATATATATATATATATATATATATATATATATGTGTGTGTGTGTGTGTGTGTGTATGTGTGTGTGTGTGTGTGTGTGTGTGTGTGTGTGTGTGTGTGTGTGTGTATGGCTATATGCAGTATAGACATATAAATACCTGTATATATATACACAATAAACACACCACTATATAACTGGCATTCTGTCAGTTATGACAACAAGGGTTCCAGTTGATCAATGGAAGAGCCTAGGTAGGGGGATTCTGAAAAAGGTCTCAGGGAGTAGAGTCCCTGCTTTCCTGAGCTAGTTTTCCACCACATTTCTTAAAAATCGTGATAGAGGCCTTGGTCTCAGGACCACTCACATCTAGAAACAGGTTGGGGGTAAGCAAGGGCATGCTCCCCATAGGAAATCTAGCTCTAAAAAAAATCTCATGATAGCAAGGGAGAATGGGCACCAGCCAGCCAGCCAGCTCAAAGGTTGGGGTGGGCTGCACCTGCCTGCCTCAGTTGCTATGGCATTGAGGCAGATCTGGCCACCCCTGTTAACGGGGACAAAACCCGAATTTAAAACACTGGATGATGATGATGATGAAACACACAACAGACATGCATACTCTTCCCATAATTCTCAGTGGGATTCAGCAGGGCACTGAATGTGATAAGGTTGGCTGGCCCTTTTTAATTACAGGTACAATTCATACTTGCCAGCCGAGTGGACTGGAGCAACACAAAGGACATAATGCACTGCCAGGAACCAAACTCACATCTTTATGATCAAGAGCCAAATAGCCAAACCGCTAAGTCACATGCCTTCACACATAGTTGTATACTTCTGCAACAGTGGCTCTATATAAAATATAAATATATAGTCCAACCCATGCCAGCATGGACAACGGATGTTAAATGATGATAACTATATATGAAGCAACATTGAATTTATTTTGCAAGAATTTTGATCTGAAACCATGTGTTGAAGTTAATATTGTTACATTTGGGAAGAGTCATAATTAATCAAGTCTATAAACACACCCATCAGTTCTTTGTCTGTATTTTACTTCTTTTCCTTTATCCAAAGCAGTTGGCGCTTGTTTAATTCCCCCAGAATAGTTTTCACTACATTAATCTGTAGCTTTCTCATAAACAACCATCGACTGCTTTGGAGAAAGAGAAATGAAATATAGACAAACAGCAACTAGAGAGTATGTTTATAGGCATTATTCATTGTGACTTTTTACAGAAGAAACAATATGCATATGAAGCTATATCCTGTATAAACATACAAATGGCTATATATGAAGCTATATACAACATTTAAACATATAACTGTACATATGGCTATATACAATATAAATATATATTGCTGTATATGAGGCTATATACAGTCATCATCATTTTCCACTTTTTCTATGGCTTGACTGGAACTCATTGAGGCAGATTTTCTTTGTCTAAGTGCCTCTCTTGTCACTAACCCTCACCTGGTTCCAGCTAAGGTAATATTTCCCCACGGTCAAACACGTTTTCACGTAAGATTGGAAATGAAAGGCACCATTTGTATGGTGAAGCACCTGTACAACTAACAGATATTTACACACACACACACACACACACACACACACACACACACACACACAATATATGATGGGCTTCTTTCAGTCCCCATCTACCAAATCCGCACGCAAAGCTTTGGTCAGCACAGCGCTTCAGTGTAAACATATAACCATGTAACAGAAGTGGATGAGGCTACATATAGTATAGATATGTAGCTATATATGAAGGTATATAGAATATAAATACATAGCAGTATATGAGGCTATATACAGTATAAATACCTTGTTATACATGTAACTGTATACAGTATAAATATATAGCTGTATATGAAACTATATAAAGTATAAATATATGATAAAGTGCTATTTTTGAAGCTGTT
Source organism: Octopus bimaculoides (assembly GCF_046866305.1). Lineage (NCBI taxonomy): Eukaryota > Metazoa > Mollusca > Cephalopoda > Octopoda > Octopodidae > Octopus > Octopus bimaculoides. The sequence goes on from NC_142931.1 coordinate 4,119,494, forward strand.
TACAGGGAATATATTTTGATGATTCACTGTTCCAGTGTTGAGAAATGGAAATGAAGCTAAAAGAGCAGTATTTTCCAAAGTAAAAGATATACATTTTAATTGCAAACAAAAATAAGTTATTAATGAAATGTATCATCTTTGTTTTGGCACTTCTACCTTGCACACTTTTACAATACATGCAACTAAACTTTGAGTAGATGGCTGCATTTCTTAATTACATGTGCAGTTGTTTCTTCATTACTTATTAAATATGCATAGCTTAGCTTCTTTTCAGCAATTCACATTTAATAAGAAATAGGAAATTATATTATTTTTATTTATATAAGCACAACATATAATATACAAAACACACACAAATACATACACATACATACAAATATTTAATGATAAGCAGACACATATTTACATCACAGTCAACATATACAAATACACGCAAATGTATATATATATATATACATATTATGATGAATGTTGTATCACAAATATACAATCTAAGGTAATATAGACAGGCATGCATATACTGTGTATGTATAATAATCATATTTATACATGAATGACACAAGGGAGAATAATGAAGAAAAATATTCATACACACATTATATTTGTGTACATGTATGCACACGTGAGCGTGTGAGAGAACGTGTATATATTTGCATGTATGTAAAGCTATAGATTGTGATAATATCTGTACACATACCGTCATAACTGTACACACATTGTTTATTTCACCTGCAGCAGTCACTGTAGAAGTGGACTTGGACCACTATGAACTCTTCACCATCCTACAATTTCTACTGCACAGACATACATGAATATAAACTTATAACCACACACACACACACACACACACACACATACACATACACAATTACACAGTCAGACAAACAGACACACATACAAACAGAAACACACAAAAATCCAAGTAGATTTCTAGTACATTATATATTAATTTATGTATGATATGGTAAATATAGATTGAATCGATGGGTCAATCAATAAAATATTGCCATTCTTGTTTCAGTTGCTTTGCTATTATTTACATGAGGAGGAGAGAGAAATAATACAGCATTTGTAAGTCTCTGCCTAACCATTTTTCTTTTAGCAGAGAGTTCATAATATATAGAAATAGTCTTAGAGAATCGGTAGGTGAAATGACGGGGGAAAGTTTCACTGCAGGACAGTGGTAGAATGTATTATCTTGATCAGATCATACCCACTGGAACTACATTGTTCTCTATAGTCTACAGACATCATGTGAAGAGAGAAATAACTGGTTTTATATATTGTTTACTCTTTAGTTCACTGTGTGTGTGTTTTCTTTAAATCATCACCATTATAACAACCAGTGCCACCACTTCATTGTTTGGGAGTGCATGCACATTTGTGTGTGTCTGTGCATGTGCATATATAGATGTGTGCACATGTGTACAAGTGTATATAAATATATGTGCTTCAATTAAATTGCAGAAAAAGATTTAAATGAAAGGATTTTTTTTCTTCATTTCTGTTATTTGATATAAACATGAAATTACTTTTCTTTTTTCCCTGTATTCCTGATAGCATTATGGTTAATAAGAATAGGATGAAGGGGGTTAACAAAAATAAAGGAAAATGTTGATTGTTTTATCTTCTATATACCTACACATTCCCACACCAATGATTGCAATATTCCTTCATAGATTATAAATTGATGTCAACTGTAAATGAGTGCAACTGCACAGGATGCAAACACCAAGTTCTAGATTTGATCACACTGTACAATACATTAGAAATATGTCTGCTAAGAAACTGTTTGGAAGCTTGTTTGATATATTTATTTTAAAAGCACCCATGTAGCACCATGTAAAAGTACCCATGTGGTGTCCCATGTAAAAGCACCCACCACACTTCATAAAGTGGTTGGCATTATGAAGGGCATCCAGTTGTAGAAACTGTGGAGTTTGATGCAGCTCCCCAGCTTGCTCGCTCTGGTCAAACTGTCCAACCCATGCCAACATGAACAATGGACAATAAATGATGATGATGATGATGATGATTTGTGTGTGCATATGATTTATATCAGAGTAGAAAACAAACACAGGTGAAAAAATATAGAACAACATAGTAAAATTGACATTTTACCAAAGAAGTTCTTTGCAGTAAGTCACTCCATGATTGTGACTGTTGCCACCAGAAACACAGAGAACCAGTGATTAGCTGTACATTGAAAACCCATAACCAATCATATTTTTGTTCATAAATTGCGATTTTAAAGTAAAATACTTCATAATGTCTTTAGCTCAGGGCAATTCATTTGTCAGTGAAGCCAGTTCTTTAGAAGAGACCCTAGATGTCTTAAGATGGTTTACTCTTCTGCAGAAAAGGAGTTTGCATTAAATGCAATATTACAGTGTCTGCTACTACACATTGGGCTTTTACATTTCACAGAGAAAATGGTTTGTTGGTTCTTCTCACAAGATTTCTCTAAAATTAGATAGAAAAAGTGACACAATCCCAAATATTATGCAACTCCCTTTTTCTGTGTTTGTGCCAAATTTGGTGCATATATCCATCTTGCACTTCAGTCACGTGTCCATTCTTGCAGAAATAATTATGTCACACATGAATGAAACTCAATCTAGTATTTCCAGATAACTGGTGTATTTAGTCATTAACTATCACATCAATGCATTTGGTGCACCTAAACCTAATGTACACAGTAGTCAGTAACTCTGTATATGCATATATTTGCACATATATATATATATCTATATATATATAGTTTTTAATACATCTCACTTGCATTGTAATCTATGTAATATATCTCTTTCTGTTAAAAAAATCCTTGTGCCAGTTATGTGCATAACAATCATTATTATCGTTTTGTTTCTACTTTCCATACCAGCACAGTTTGGACATTTCAGTAGCATCCAATGGATCAGAGAACCATATCTTGCTCCTCTGTCACAGTTTTGGAATGATTTTAATATCTGGATGCTTTTCCTAATGCCAACCACTTCACAGACAATACCAGGTTTGTTTTCTCATGACACCTGCATTAACAAGTCATTTGGTAATTTGCAAAACTGGAAAGTCTTCTTTAATGAGAGGGAGGATAAGGGATAGAGTGGCTAACTTTAAGCAAGATGTTGAGAGCTCAAAGTATGATGAGGAGCAGGAATAGGTTTACTGTTTGTGGAGAAGATTTCTGGCTACCTCACATTTTACACGAGTAGAGAGAGATGGGGCTGCAGGGGCTCAAACAGAGGTAAATATGGTGACGACAAGGTGCCCTGAATGTAACCTCATGGTATAGGAGAGCAATGAATGCAGATGAATCAAGAAATGTAGTGGTTAAGACTATAGGAGTGTGGGAGAAGAGTGAGGTGGATATAGACATGGGGTGAATGAGGTAGAGTAACATATATAATTTTGGGAGTATTGTTTTGTGTTCTTTTGTAAAAGTAGTATTAAAGAAAACACGATTTATTCATATTGTAAATTGAGTAAAGTATAAGAAGTGAAAAAGAAAAAAGTTTGTGGCACAGTTCTTTTACTCTTTTATTGGAGCACCGCCTTTAGTTGAACAAATCGACCCCAGGACTTATTCTTTGTAAGCCTAGAACTTATTCTATCGGTCTCTGTTGCCGAACCGCTAAGTTATGGGAATGTAAACACACCAGCATCAAGGAGCAAATTTAAAAAGAAAACATAAAAACAATCTTTCTGGAGATATAAGTGATTTCAAATTTTGGCACAAAGCCAGCAATTTCATGGAAAGGGATAAGTCAAATTACATTGACCCCAGTGTGTAACAGGTACTTATTTTATCAACCCTGAAAGGATGAAAGGTAAGCCCAAGCCCAGCAGAATTTAAACTCAGATGGATGAAATGCCATTAAGCCTCTTGCCCAACATGCTAACAGTTCTACCAGCTCACCTTTTTTCAAGAGGTAATATTACTGATGATAGGACTAGATCAATTGGCAAAAGTGGTTAGCTTATTAAGTGACAGTACAAGACTTGACTAGTTGCAGAAATAACAAGAACAAAAGAAAAGTATGCATGCTGTGTCTACTTTAGTTATTTTATTCTTTCCTTTGTGGAATTCATTTGGCAAGGTGAGGATTAGTTGTAAGGAAGGAAGCAGGAGAAAAGATGAAGATGAAGAAATAGGGTTAAGGAAAGAAGAAAAAAAAACAAAAAACAAATATACTATTTGAGAAAACAAAACAAAAAGACAACAAAGAAATAGATATTTTGTGATGAATCAGATTGTTTTATTACAATAACCATCAGACATAATGGTAAATAATGATCTTGACCAGTCTGTTATAATTAATAAAAGACAGGTAGAATGTAGTTATTTCCTCTTGCAAACATAAAACAAACAACAACTTCAAAAGAATATCAATTCATAATAATCTGATGTCATCTTCCCAATAAATGAAACCATTCAATTATCTTTGGTTGTAGTCATCATCAGTTTAATACTACTACTACTACTACTACTACCCCACCCCTAGTTTCTCCCTTGGTGTATTTAGAAGAGTCCATTCTGTGGTAACCTTACAGACCAAACCTCAACACTGAGAATAACTCAATGCACAAACTTTCTATTAAAAGTCTTTAAAGCCCCTACATCTTTCCTAGCACCAGGCTGGAAGACCCCCCAAAAATATTATGGGTGCTGCCCCTCTCATAAAAATAAATAATATTAACTCTACAATATCAAGATATCGTAAATCTTTTTAATAAAATTCACATGATGTGAGGTTCAAATTCTGATTTACCTCATCATCATCATCATATGATATCCACCTTCCATGCTGGCATGAGTTAGAGTGGTTTGACAAAATCTGGCGAGCCATAAGTTCGTGATGAGGTGAGAGACATTTTATGGCTAAAACATTACTTCTCTTTTTCAGGTGTTCTTTTTAGAATAGTATATACTAAATATATTGGTAATCATATGCTTGAGGTAAAAAAAAAGGGATTACATGTCGTGTAGAAAAAGAGAAGAGAGTGGCAGGACAGATAAATGATGGATATATGGACGGTTTCTGATAGGTAAAGAAGAGATAAAGGAGTGAAAGGAAGTTGAGGAAGAAGACCAAGCAAGATATAGCAAAACTCGATGAAAGCTAATCTCAGGCAGCTGAACCACAAGACAGAGAAACTGTATTAGACAAGACCCATCTAACACATACAAGTAAAAACAGATAAATGACGATGATGGTGCTTGTGGTGATGGTGTTGATGATGATGACAAAGTCATGAAAACAAAGATGATGGTAGAGGTGGTATGATGATGATGATGATGATGATGATGATGACCATGGTCATGACAACATCGAAGATGATGATGATGGTGATGACGATGATGAAGCATATAATGAGATTTTATATTCCCATTCAAATCAATTGTGCTCAACAAGTTCATTCTACACACCACAATGGTAAACTAAGAATGGTAGTATTGTTATGCTTATCATTACTGAATTTTGCCATTCTTTTCCATAACCAAAACATACTTTGTGTCTAGATCACTGTATCTGATACTGACAAGAGACAACTTAATTAAATTCATGCAATTCTGGCTCTAGAATATAGATTTGTGGTGAGAAAACCTTTTCGAAATTTACACCAAACAACTATTGTGATGAACTTCTTAAGACAGAATTTGAAACTTGAGCATTTAGTTTCTCTGAAGAGAATTTAGAATTGAAATAACAAACCTATGAGGATTACAAATACAGGCTGGTACCACATAAAAAGCACTCAAAACACTCTGCAGAGTGGTTGGCATTAGGAAGGGCATACAGCCATAGAAACCATACCAAAACAGATGCTTGGAACCTGGAGCAGTCCCCCAGCTTCCCACCTCCTGTCAAACCTTACAAACCCACGCCAGCATGGAAAACAGACATTAAAATGAAAATGATGAGGAGGCTGTAGAATTTAGATAAGTCACAATAGATTTTTCAAATATTTGAATCCATGCAGCACTACTATGTAAGGTACATGTTTGCCAGTCCTCAGTCAAACCATTCAACCCATGCCAGCATGGAAAGCAGCCATTAAAGGATGATTATGATGATGCACACATACGTAGAGTTTGTTTTTGTGTAAAGTTATATATAAAGCAATTAATCATTGAATTAAACACTTATGGAATACTTTTTAGTAGTGTACATAATTATTAATTTTTTCAAGAAAAAAGCTGACAGTGACATCAGAGTCTCAGCTTATTAGCTAGCTGGACAGACTGATAAGTGTTGGTTCACATCCGACAACAGATCCTACTGAAACTGTTACTGCTTTTCATTCAGATTGTGTCACTATCATACAAGTAGTTTCATTCTTAACAGTCTGTGAAAACATGCCTGCTCATTGGGAAATAATACCTCGCTTGGAAACAGGTGAGGTTTGGCAACAGGAAGAGTATCTGGCTAGAGAAAATCTTCCCCAATAAGCTTTGCCTGATCCATGCAAGCATGAAAAACTGGGTGTTAAAATGATGACGATGATTATGATATATACATATAAATAATAATAATAATAATAATCATCCTTTAACATGTTTTCCATGCTGGCATGGGTTGGACAGTTTGACCAGGGCTGGCAAGGCTGGAGAGCTGCACCAGGTTCCACTCTGATTTGGCTTGGTTTCTATGGTGGATGCCATTCCTAATGCCAACCACTTTATAGTGTGTGCTGGGTGCTTTTAATGTGGCACTGGAATGCATATATATATATATATATATATATATATATATATATATATATTGTTAGCAGCGCATTACTTCATAGTCATATTATTACAGTATTTGTCCTTATACAGAGCAAGTGTACGCTTAGGAGCTGTAGTAGCAGAAGAAACCTGAACCATCTTTAACCCACTTCACACCACAGACAATATGCTATCACTGATTCTCAATCAGCACTAAAATCCTGCCACACCTTGAATTCACCATTAACTGTTATTAGTAATGACATTGGAGTCAAGAATTTTACCTACAAACCACAACAAATATGTCCTGGAAATACTTTTCATTTACAAATATTCGTGCTGGAATTTTTTTTTTTTTTGAATGCTGGAAACTAACTAAGAGGTCTATTGGCTTAGTCTCTTTAAAGTATGTATGAATCTTTCTGCTAATGTTCAGCATTTTATGTTTTGTATAAATCAAAATAATCAAATCTTCAAATGATTGAAAAAGAAGACATTATATAGAAGTTGGCAGCAAAACAGCTGCTTGGATATTGGCAATGAGTGTTGAAGCTGAACACTGAATGGTGACAGAAGGGTTTCATTTCCTTTCTCTGAAATCAACAGAGTAGAACTGGCTATGACGATAAAGAAATAAGTGTAAACACAAAGCTATGATAACTTCACAAAAGGCTTCAATTATTACAAATGACTGGCTTACAAACACAAACACTCATATTCCAACTTAAAATTTGGAAATACGTCAGGAAAAAACAACATCTAACATACCTATCAAAAATATTCCGTAAAAGGTTGTAATCATACTAAAAAGATTTCTCAAGGCTAATTAAAAATCAGAGGAAATTAAATCAAAGTACTTAAAAAAACTGGTGAAAGAATAGAATACCAAAGATAAATTTGAAAGAAATGAAAGTGAGCAATGTGAATTCATTTAAGAAATTTTGAATGTAAAAAAAAAAAAAAGAGAAAGGAAAATAAATAATATAAAGATAAGGAGATGTGTGGCAGCAGCAGGTTTATGATTCTGTTTAATTATTTTAGGATATTAACAGTTATACAAGTAACATGCTAATGTTATAATCAAGGACATGGTTTCTGTAGATAAATATAAAATTTTTTTTTTTTTTTAAAACCTAGATTTTAAATTCTGGATTAAATTATATCAAAAAATTAATCTTAAATATATAACAAATTGAAAAGACAGAATTTTTTTTTAATGGCTAAATGTAAAAACAATTTTGACTTATAATGAACTCTCTAACAAACAATCATAAAAAAAAGTGGGGGAGGGGTTATTAATTCATTGATTGAAGTATGAAGAAGGCAAATATTAAGAGACTTATAAGTGACATTTTAGTTGGTGCAAACTAATGAAACATAAAGAAAGCAATTTGATATAATGAATTTAATTAAATAGTAATTAAAGTGTAAAAAATGTCAAGTATTTAATCAAACAACAAAGCAGGTTAAAATGCTGAAAGAAAATATGAAAACCTCTTCATTGACATCAAATCTATCTTTTTCAATATGTCCTAAACATGAATCTGCCACAACTGACACCAATACCAGCAGGGAACACCAAAGTTGTTGATATTCTGAGAGTCAGTTGTTCAGAAGATAAATAACCATTCAAGCAACAACCCAAATATATGACAGGTACTTGTGGAACACTTTTCTTATTGTGTGTAGTTACTGAATTCTTTCAACTGGACCTAAACTGGTAATCAGTCCCAACTTAGTCAATGTTGTCTTGCAACCTATTTATAGAAAAGAGGCATCACTGCTCTCTGCTAGAAACTGTGAAACTATAGCTGATAAAGAATGGGGAAACAAGAGAGAGAGAGAGAGCATTAGTTTGCCATGCCTTCAGGAGATAGGTTAAACTAATTTCATATTATAGTGGACTACAGTTTTATCTATTCTTCTGAAACATAACTAACTTTACTCTAAATTTATCTTTTACAATAGACTGTTGTGATTTTCTTCACCCTCTGTTCCCGGGGTCTATGTAATAATACTGCTGCAACCTAACGAGCATCATTTCTCAAAAACACTCATTCTTTCGCTTTTATGTTCACTGGTACAACACATATTGTTATTTGTGTAACTTATAGAAACAGAAAGTACAGAAATCTGGTGTAATGTTAAAATGTGAATTAAAACAATTTATAATAAAAACAATTGAGGCAATATCATGCTGACAAAGTTCCTATACAAGACAGGGTCCTGTATAACTTTCCTATCTTTTTTGCTTTATCTGTTGTTCTGTACAAGTAATTTTGACTACCTTTTCTGTCTTTCTTTACTTGACTTATAACTGCTTTCTGAGCACTCAGTCAGAAAATGGTAAAAAACATTTTCAGACCTGTTGTAATGCACCTCAGCACTATATTACAATAAGCTCATCATAATTATTATTAAAAAATACCTTTTTAACATAATTTGTTCATTAAGCAATATTAGCTGCCAATTTAATTTAACAGAGATAAAAAGTAAGTCTGTAAGTATGGAAAGGTAGATGTAAAATAAAACTGGTTAATGAACAATAATTTTGGTAATAAAAATGATATAAACAACAGATATATTTAAAAACTAAAAAAAAGAAACGAGTTAAACAGATGACAAAAAAAAAATGGCAGCACCAACAACTTCTAGCCACAGTAATGGTAAAGAAGATGGACTTAAGTGTTTCAAGATATTCAAACACAAGGCTTAAAAAAACCTACAGAATCTAGCAAAATATTCTAAAAACATTTTAAAATAATAATTTTTAAAACAAATAAAAGTAACCGTTTAATCACACAATTGTTGCTTAGCAATTTTATGAATGTCAATATTATTAGTGGAGTAAATGGTTTTACAGTTGGGTTAGTCTTCACTCTATAGAGTCATCATATCACTAAAGTGTGGTGGCCAAATGATAAACAAATGTGCTTTGCAATCATGAGGTCATGAGTTTGATCCCACTGTGCCATATGCTGAGATAGTGTCTATTTGCTAGCATAGTCCCTGCTCTACTGAAACTGATGGAGACAGAAACTACTGAAGGGGCCAACCTTATTACAGACTGCATCACTGATTCTAGTGAAGGTTAAAAGTACAGGTGTCTGTGAAATACTCAGCCAGTGACACTATAATTCATAAAGTTGGTAGTTTGGTTGATGAAACAACTTGAGGCAAATCCATTTACTTTTATCATCAGCTGATTCATAGAAACACAATAAAATGATTGTAGCATGGTTTGGATTTTATTTGCATGTTTAGTAGATTAATCATACATGAGATATAACTAAAAAAAAAAAAATCCAACAGATGGAAGATGTGATTTTTCAGGGTGATTTAGTTGCTGTTTTTAGCATATTAAGGGAGCATTTTGAAGCCTCCTCAGGAGCTTATATATTTGTTGGAATAATGTTTGTTACGAACGTCAATGTCTAGTGTTTATTAGGATAATGGTTGATAATGATATTGATACTTACAATTATAATAAGCATTTGTAGCATAAATACAAGGTCAGAAATTATATTGAATCAAGAACAGCTTAGCTAAGAGTGACACTCAGAATCCCTAGTATATAACAGGTACTTATGAACCTAGACTGTAGAAGGCCATAAGTAAATACAGTCAGGCATTTTGCCCAGCACATTAATCCATCACCCTACTACAACAATAACAACTGATCATTAATTCTTCCACTGCAACTCCTACTTTATTCAGGTGCTTTTAGGTTCAGCACTACAATCAATCTCTTTTAATGAATTATAAAAGAGATCTCTCTCTCTCTCTCTTTCTCTCTCACACACACACACTACACAATGTAACCATGTCTTAAGTACAATAGTTTTTCTAAGTAGAAAGGATGTAGCCAATTGAGTGAATACCAGGATATTTACAAGTGGTTATCAATGTAACAATGAATGATATAAAGTTCACAGTTTGAACTCAGAATTATGAAACCCCATCTAAACATTGAAAATTTTCGAATTTAATTCTATATTATTTGTGCCATCTTTACCATTTAGTGAAATTACATACAGTTAAAATTGATTTCATGCTGCTTAATCACACACATACACAAATGTCTTTGTTCAAAGCATGCCATAAACACAGCAATTTGTAAATAGACAAATTTAATTAATCTAATTATGTTTTCAGAATTGAGGTTGAGTGGTTGGTATAAGGATCACTTGCTTTAAAAATTCAGGTAAAACTTTTAAATTAGCTGCATGTTGACATGAAAAAATACTAATAATAAAAAAAAAAGACATCACCCATACATGTGCACATGCAACAAAGCACACACAGACAGAACTCTAGGAAATATCATTAACTACTCAGATTCAAACAAAAACTTGCCCAAATGCCAACACACAAACAATAACACACACAGACATAAACTCAACACAAACCAACACAACACATGCCTATATGCAACAGGACACACACACATATACACATCTCTCCACACTCAACTTGCAAAACTTTACAAGTTTGTAAAATTTAGGGAATTTCAAAGAAGCATTAAATACTAAATTATTTTGGGGAGTGGAGTGTATAAAACATTTTAATTCCCTATTGATTAGTTTTAATTGATTCACATACAGCAGGGACTATCAAACGTTTCTTCTGGCATAACCCCGCATCATATGAAGAATAGAGTTACAACATGGTTGGATACCATGAAACATATATTATATATATATATATATATATATATATATATATATTAACTCTTAATATTTTTTTTTTCATCATTCTGGGGTCCTTAAATAAAGAACCAGTCAAGAACAGGGGTTGACAGAATTGCCTGATCCATTCCATAAGGTTTCTAGTCTTGTGCTTTTCTAAGAAATCAATTCATGTCATTTAAGATTACATTTTTAACTGAGATGGATGGGTTTGCCTCTTTCTAACAATCAACTCAATTCTAAGTGCAGTCGCTCTCTCTCTCTCTCTCTCTCTCTCTCTCTTTCTTCCCCAGAAAATTTGAAACATTGCGGTTTTGTTAAAAATTATCCTGTATCAAACTGCATCCCCAAGACTGGTCTTTTCCTTCAGACCTCAACAAATACTGATAACGCTCTACAAAGCCTAGGTGGGTATACAACATCGTGCTGCTGTTCCTGCACATAAAACGGTGTTGCTGATACACATACAGCCATCTTAAACACATAAAAAAAAAAGTCATTGATTAACATGAATTCTCCCTAACACACTTAAACCCTTGGTTCACAGATATGCTGTTTTCTCTCTCTACACTTTCTTTTTACTACTACTACTGCTACAGTGTCCTCCTCAGCTCCCTGGACCTAGATAATGTTTGTACCACTTCTACTTCTTTTCCTTCTCTCATCCCCCATATTCTGTTACCAATATCTCACCAATTTTATAGGAAGCAGGGTGCTGTGAAGAAAGCCATAGGCACAAACTTCTCAATTTCAAACTAATATACTTGATTACAGTTTACGAGTAAAAATGTTACTGCCAGCTTTGTTCATTTCATTAATCAATAAAACATAGGGCTGAAGTGGCCAATCAAAGAAGAGTGTCACAATTCAAATGAATGGATGAAGGGTTCAAATTCTATGTATTTATTCATTCGTTTATTTGTGATGATGGCATGCTTCAGTTCATTTAGGTAAAGGCAATATAAATACCAAATCTTCAGGGAATGTTACCTGCTGTAAACGGAAATTTTATCCGAAAAGAAATTCTTTTTTCAACCATGAAATGCTAAAATCTTCTGTGGCTCATGGAAACAGAATTGTTTTAATCATTAAAACAGTAGAAATTATAACATTTACTTACCCAACAGCATGTATCAAACTAACATGGATGTTACAGTGCATTTGACAGTGAGAACAGTGAGTACACCAGCAGCAAGTCAATAAAATACTGAAAGAGTGATCAGAGAAGAAAAGAAACCACATCAGCACAAGATATTCCGAAGAAACCTACAACACATGAAAAACAAACTTTGAAAAGATTCTCCCACCCTCTTTTTACCAAAATGAATTTAATAGAAAAGTTTTACAAACAGAGCTTTTTTTTTATTGTTTAAATTATTTTTTAAATAACATAATACAAATGAATTTTATTGAATAGATTATTTGTTTACATATAGATTTCTCTAATATACAAAATAGTTTCTACAAATAGAAACAAAAATTTAAAAAAATTAAATATATACAAACTTAGGTCAAAATTGATTTCAAAAAATATATCAGATCAAAAACAGGAACTTAAGTTTCAGTGAAATACAAGAAAATATCAATGCAACTTAATGAAAATTCTATATTGATCAAAGATACACAATTGTTTTGTTGCTTTTTTCACTGACAATACAAATAGAAATCAAGTAAAAAATATTAATAAATTATTTCACAAGGTGATTTATTTTCTGTAATTAACTGATATTTAACAAGGAAATTAATGGATAATTCAAATATTGTTCTCCCACTCTACCCATACATCTATGTATGTATGTATGTATGTATGTATGTATGTATGTATGTCCATAAAGAATATTTTTTTTTTTGTTGATGGTATTTTCTAAGTCAGTGAAAGCCTTTAGCTACAACAGTTGCCATATTTTGAAGATTATAAAAACAAATGCTTAGAAATTATCTTGCTCATATGATCTACATCTCATGCAATTAGGTTTCCAAAGAACTATTTTAAAAAGAAAAAAATTAAGCTAAGATACACACAAAAAAAATTAATGGAAAAAAAATAAAATGAATTTTAAAAGAAAGTATATGAAAAGTGAAAAAACTGTTCAAAAATAAGTGTGTTATATGAATTACTTCTATTCAATGAAGGTAGAGATGAGACAATAAAGAAATTAATTCAGATTTTATTATGAATCTGTGTTGTTTTATCAAGGATATTGTTTAGAGCTGTTCAAATATTTATAATTCACAATAACTCCTTGTTTCTAGTAGCATTCCAGATAAATCATACAAGTATAATTTTACATATATATATATATATGTAAGTATGTGTGTGTGTGTGTGTGTGTTTGTGTGTGTGTGTGTGTGTGTACATGTTTGGGTGTGAAATACAGCATGAAAATATATAAACAAAAAATTAAGGTACTAAAAACGAAACTAAAATTAAAACCTATTATATTATTATTTTGTTTTTTTTGATATATCAGAATTAAAAATATATATATGATAAAAAGTTTTCTCTATGACTTTTGATAGTTTTTGGAAATATATTTTCCTTTTGCAATTTTGTTGTTGATTTTATAATTCATTCTATATGTGCTGGGACTCAATCATAATTTGAGAAAAAGACAGGAAGATATTTCAAAATGCAATCAAGCAGAACAATAAGGTTCAAAAGATTTTTTCAGTAATAATACAGTATAAAGTTTTGTGTATATTTAGAAGTTTATGAAGAAAATTTTATCTATAAACAATATTTTCTGACAAACAAAAATAAAATTTTGCAAACAGTGCAAGTAAGACAATCCACTGGTGAAGTGGATACGGCATTGGATGACCAGCTGAAAGGTTAACAGCTCATATCTTGTCAAAGGTACAACAAATATTCCTAGTCACAAAGCTTTAACAATCAAACAAGTTCATTCTTAAACAGTTGTATCTGGGAATCAACTGAACTGATTACCTATTTTATAATTATTCCAAATTTATTTACTCCATGCAGATCTGACATCGAACTTAGATGTTTCACACCCAAACAGGTATACACACACACACACACACACACACATACCTCTAATAAATAAAAGTTCTATTCTGTAAAAGGCTCACCAGAAGGGGATACAAGAAGAAAACCAGTTAAACATTGAAATTAACTCTTTCTATTGCATCTAAATAATTTTCTGTACACACACACACACAATGTATATATGCAAATGTACGCATGTAAGAGAAAGAACTTTTTAAAATGAAATCAAGAGAAATCAAGACAATATATAAATGCACACACACACGTGTGTGTGTGTGAGAGAGAGAGATCAGAATCGATATACAGATTACGCTGGGTCATCTTCATCATCAACAACACAATATTAGGTCAGAGTGCACATAAATTTCAATGCCAAACAGTATTGATGGAATGAAGAGATGCTCAAGTATTTAAGTTAAAAAAACATTAATCAATTTGTCTCCTCAATGTTACTTGTGCAGCTCTCCACAAGACTGCCTTGCCAGTGCAGTTACACTTTGGCCCAGCAGATGGCCTTACCTTTGCTATCAGCTTAGTCTACCTTTTTCCTTTAACTTTGCTAAAACCTCACTATGGTTTCCTCTGTTGTCCTTCTCTTTGAAGGTTCAGCATGGTTCATCATAAATCTATGGTATTCATCTAATCTGGAAATACTAAGTACACACACACACGAAATATACTGGAAGGAGATAGTTTATCAGGTAAATTAAATATTGACATGAGACAAAGAATAAAATGAGTAAACAATTGTAAACCTGGGTTGATACGAGGAATAAGGTAGAAGCTGAATGGGAAGGAGAATATTCATGAGGTAAAACCAACAATTATTGTCTACATTTATTGATTATGAATACTGGGTGAGGCAAGGAAATAGACACATGATAATTCTTCAAGAGAAGGGACAAAGACGATTTCAATAGTCTAATATATTATTACTGATATTTATTCTATTAGCTCAGAGTGGAAAAAGTTAAAATTAATCTTGAGATTTGAACACTGAACTGAAGTGATTGAACTAAATATTTCAAATATAATTAAGGCCATGCTCAACTTTTACAATTAGTTCCATCAGCCTCTAATATAAAGTAAACTATGACCATATCTGCTATTAGAATCATGTTAACAATTGCTAAACAAATCTACTGAGACATCAATAAAAAAGATCATCACAATGGAAGATAAACCAACAACAATAGATATACAGTTGTATTGGAAGAGCATATGGAAGCAATGTGTAGATGACAATGGAGATGCACAATGGATAAGAAAGGAAATGGAAAATAAAAAAGAAATACAATAACACCACAAGCATGGCCCTGCATAATTAGTGAGAAATTTACCAATACAATGAAGACCACTAGTTTGGAAGGCTTCCAGGATTAATAAAGACCCCAATCTCTTGGTTAAAATTCTCAAGTCATACACATAAATCAGTAACATTCGATGAAATACTACAAAGACTAGAATCAACGCTTGGATAAAGACAAAACAATATTACTAGCCCAAAACTGCAAGGACCCTAAAAAATACAGACCAATAACTTGTTTACCAACAACATATAAAGTCCTGTTATCTCTGGTCATCAACAGATTGGGTGATCATCTGAACGATAAAGTTATCATAAAAGAAAAGACCAGAAAAGGTGTTGAAACAATATATATATATGGCTGTGCAGAACTACTGGAGACTCAAGAAAGTGAAACAAAAATCAAAGCATAGTTTGATAACCAAAACTCCTGTGACAGCATATTACACTCCCAGATATTAGAGAGAGTACTGATACTAAGACAATATATCAGCTATATCGTATAGAATAAGGATGGGGCAATAACACAGTAAGATGAAGAGAAATCTTTGAGGAAAATTCCTAATTGCTATTATATTTCTTCTGTCTGATTGCTCAACCACTGGTTGCAAATGTTATGAACAAACTACTAAACCGTTTCATCTATAAGGATGATTTTGGAAAAAAGTACAAACTGGAGAACTTACCAAATATTGTACAAGGATTCAGCATTGACATCGAAATGTGTAAGGTAGTAGAGAAATGTGCCAAACTTATTCTTTCATCATCATTATTAGTTTAAAGTTTAATTTTCTATTCTTGCATGGGTCAGACAAGATTACACTAAGGCCAAGTTTTCTATGGCCAAATGTTGTTCCTGTTTCCAAGCAAGATAATTATATCTACCTAGTCTTATCAAGCATCAAACCGTTTGGACATGGTTATATGGACAACTAGAGACAAATGACATTGTTTACAAACAACATACGTCAAGTTAAGTCAACAAGCCTGAACATGCTTATGCAGCAATCTGCAAGCAAACAATGTTGGTCATAAGAACAGTGGGGCTTTTTTGCTTACAAACAGCGCACGTGTATGAAGATGAGAAATACAAACTCACTCACACAAATATATGAGAGAGAGAGAGAGTGTGTGTGTGTGTGTGTGTGTGTGTGTATGTGTGTGTGTATGTGTGTGTGTGTGTGTGTGTGTGTGTGTGTGTGCGTGCGTGCGTGCATGTGTGTGTGTGTGTGTGTGTGTGTGTAAGCATAACTTGAGAGGTTAAGGAGTTTGCCTCCCAACTACATGGTTTCACATTCACTCCTAGGCAGCAGCACTTTGGGCAACTGCCCTATACTATCAAGTCAGGCTATCAAAAGCCTTGTTGGGGAATTTAGCAAAATAGAAACAGAGAACAAAATGTCATGCGCAAATGTGCATGTAGGGGGAGGGATGCAAACTTGCACGTGTGTTTCTGTGCTTACTTAAATTTGTCGCTTGCATTTTCGAAAGGTACAGCATTCACACAGTGTTTTGTTAGCATTTCTCTAATCAAGACATCATCCCCTTATCTTTGAAGCTTGTAGTATAAAAGATTCCTCACTTGGAAACAAGAAAGGTTTAGCATCAGGAGCATCATCCAACTGTAAAACAATGCTTTGATAATATATTTGTCTAACCCAAGCTAGCAAGGAAAAATTGATGTAAACAAACAAATGACAGTCTTTCTAAGTGTCCATCAACCTATTTCCCTCATAAAGTATTAGTTAATCTGTAGCTGTGGCTGAAAAGACCAGCTAACAATGCCCACATAGGAGGACCAAACCCCTAATCAAGTGATGCTAATGCAAATTTCTTTACCATACAGACATGCTAGCATCTCTTTCATCATCATTTAACATCTGTTGCCCAGGATGGCATGGACTGAACAGTTTGACCAGGGCTGGAAAGCTGAAAGGCTGCACCAAACTCCAGTCTGATTTGGCATGGTTTTCTATGGCTGGATGCCCTTCCTAACACCAACCACTCCAAGGGTAATGGGTGCTTTTATGTACCACTGACATGGGTGCCATTTGCATGACACTAGTATCTGCCATGACTGCAATTTCATTCGGCTTGATGAGTCTCCTTTTCAAACACGACATAATGTCCTATGTGGACATTGTTAGCTGGTCTTTTCAGCTACAGATTAACTAATACTTTATGAGGGAAATATGTTGAAGGACATTGGCTTCTGTGAAGCCCAACACTTTCAAAATGTAAATTTACCAAAACTGAAAATATCAGATTAGATTTAAACACTGAAATCAGAAAATTAGAAGAGAAACACCTATTTGTGTACTGATAGGCTAGAACTCCCAAAAATGAAGGTGAAAAATACAGAAAAAAGTACTACAGAAGAATCAGACTAATATTAAAAACCAGACTCAAAGCCAGAAAAAAAAAAAAGATGACATAAACCACTGCAAATATAAACTACAGTTACAAAAAAAAAAAAAACCCAAAGTGAAGGTAGGGAACTTTAGATTTAAGATAGAAAACCCAAAAAATTACTCAAATTCTGCATCCATCAATCTAGATTTCAAAGTTATCTACCTTACCTTTCTTGATCAGAATTAACAAAGTTAATGATTTTTCCTCTTCCCTAAGAGTATAATTTGAACCAGTTAGACATTAATACTTGACTTAACTAAGCACAAAAAGAATATATCTACCACATGCAGAGTAGAATGGACAAGGTACAAAAATACAAGTCTTACAGGATAACCATAAGGAGTCTATAAAAATTCTCCAAAGCTAACAAAGGCAAACTGTTTGCTATATTAGCAAAATCTACATTTTCTGTTCCATATTAACGGAAACAAGAGGACAAACTAGAAGGTAAATACATTTAAGATAAAGACAGATAAAAACAAACCAACAGAAAATATTAAATAAAAGATAAAACTGAATGGGAAATAAAAAAAACCTATTTAAAAAGAGAGAGAGAAAGTTTTAATTAATTAGTTTCCTGCAAGAGAGGACAGAGAAAAAAATGAGCTAATCTGAAAGCCAACAATGGTTCGGCAGATCTGTTGACTAAAGGTAAAAATAACTTAACCAATTTTGAACTACAAAAAATCCAAGGAACAAAAAAACTACCAAAATAAATAATAAACACATTTTGAGATGCTCAGTATTACAAAGAGAGATCATATGAGTAGGCTTGACAGGATAGGAAACTATATCAATTTGAAATGATTATACAGGGACTTCATCCACATCAAAACTGGAAACTAAATTATATAAACCCACACTGCATCTCTTGTCACATGATACTCCAGTAAATATCTGTCCAGATCTAAATATCCAGATAGAATCAGAGACAGAAAAATATAACTTATGTACATTGACAGACATCTCAACACTTTGCAAACAAAAGAAGCATTATTAATGATAATTAATATTGATAATTATTTATTATTAACTATAAATAATTAAATATCTTCATTTGGTGTAAAAATTTAGAGAAATGGTGAAGATTCACACACACACACACACACACACACACACACATATGTATGTGTGTGTGTGTATATAAGAAAAGAAGATATAGATAATTTAACTGAAGAGATGTACTGCCATTTTTATAGCTATTATATACTGTTGTGAAACTGACAGTACATCACCTATAGTTAAATTGATGTATCTTTTCTTATATAATGAACTTTAATTAAAAGTGAGTGGTTTAAGTTTTGTTCATATCATCACCACACACACATTATATATTATTATATTAGGTGGTGAGCTGGCAGACACATTAGCACACCGGGCAAAATGCTTAGTGGTATTTTGTCTATCTTAATGTTCCGAGTTCAAATTCCGCCAAGGTCGACTTTGCCTTTCATCCTTCTGTACTGGGGTTGATTTAATCGATTGGCCCCCTCCCCTAAAATTTCGGGCCTTGTGCCTAGAGTAAAAAAAAAAATATACAGGATGTCCACAAAGTCTGGCTACATGGAGTAAATAAAATCATAAAATAAACAATTAAATATACAAAATAATAATTTCTTAAAGTATGTGTTAATCCCCATGTACCCAGACTTTGTGGACACCCTGTATATGTTAAATACACATAATGTATATGATTTGTGTATTTTCCGGTGGCTGCAATGGCATAGCGGAGTATATAACTCTTGTGTCACTGGTGTTGAGACAACTTAGAGCCATGGACTGGTGAGATAGCTTACGCTCAATCCCATTTAGGAGTGATGGACATCAATGTTTCACCATTTTTATAGCTTATCAACACCACCTACCTGCAAAAGCAGCTTGTCCACTCATGCTCACTCAAAAATCTCTTTCAGAGAGAGGTTATTTCTAAGGAGAAATTACCTACAAACTATTACATTATTAACCTTTCCGTCATATCTTTATGGAAAGATTCTAACAAATTACAACCACAGTCCACCTTCTTTAAAAGAGCAAACAGATAAATAATAACTTTATTATCAATTTATTTATTTAAATTAAGTTTTTTTAATGAATTCTGCTTCTTGTTGTCACTCACAAATTATTGTCCATGCCAGTTCAACTGTTTTCCCTTGTGTAAAGCAACCAAAGCTTTAACACACAAGCCATTCCTCATGCTCCAATTCCATGCAAGTGAACATTACACATACAACAAATCACACTTTTTTTCTTCTTATTCTACTTTGATTTTTCTAAGACTGCTTGCTAATCTCTCTATGCAATTTACACTTCTTGCAGACATTCCATACTCTAATTCTTTTACAGGAAAAAAAAAAAATCCTTACATCTCTCTGAACATGTTCTACAAGTTACTACTATAGTCTTGCTCAAACCACCTCCAGCACAGATAATGACATCAAGCTAACTAAAATTATCTTCTGCATCCTAATGAATCATCTGAACAGTTCATTGATTTCATTGCTCCTCGTGTTAACTACTCATCTTGTGTGTCTATATTTCTATCTCCTGCCTACAAAACTACCTGCAAATCCTTCTATACTCCTACATAAGGAGCCATAATCAACTGAATTATGTTGTTGATAATTATTTTATTGACCTTATAAGATAATAAAATGTTTTTACTCCTGAACATGTTTTAATTCTAACAATGACTAATGAGAGAAAGACATTAGTCATGATCAGAATAACTTGGTACATGAAAGGGACTGTGTTATGATTATGACATGTACAGGTCTCACTGACAGTCTGGTCAGATTGAAGTAGTTGGTGGTCAGTTACAAGTCCATGTCTGGAGGTGGGAAAGACTGAGATTTTGGGGCTTAGAGTAAGGGTTGAGAGAGAACAAACAGAACGGGTGACTAGAGAGAAGGTACAGGTTGGGTGGAAGTGCTTTTTAAGTAACAAGTCAAGTAAAACAGAGACGGTTATAGGAGTGATAGAAGAGTTACAGTGAAGAGACAGTATAGGGGTATTATACAACTAGTTAGTTAAATGAAGCAGAGCCTTTATGGTTGAGGTAGAAAAGTTGGATTGGGCCACTAATGTGGGGTTATATAAATTTCCAACTCTGCACCATGTCATCCTCATCGTTTAACATCTGCCTTCCATGCTAGGAAGGTTTGCCTTCCCGTGGGTGGGACATATTGAGCAGGGCCATTCACCTGACAGAAAGAGAGTTTTATCGTTTCTTACTATGTAAAATATAAAAAATGGTCAAGTGAAAAATTTAGTATGACATTCTATTGCCTGTACCAAGTTGTTCCAACTCTGTAATTGAAACATACTGAGTTGTTTGATAGTGTTCAATATCACTCTATAATCACATATATGTATTCATTCTATAAAACCTGCTGAGAATTTACTTCTGTATTTAACAAGTATCCATTGTATCAATCTGCTTAGAAATTAAACTGTGAAAGATGAAGTACTCAACTAGGTATGGTGCAGTATCTAATCTGGTGCACTATCATTTGCACCAAATCTCTTGCCTTTGCTATATTCAGTGAAGTAACATTTAATAATGCAGATAAAGTCAATTAATGACTATTAAATTTCCTACAAAGAAAGAAGAGATCCTTTTAATAAGATATTTTTAAAATTCATTGTAAAATATGTTCTTTCCTTGATTATTTTTGATAGCAGGTAAAACGTACTCCCTATGGACATTAGATTTCAAAAATGCTAGCATTTAAAAAGAAATTTGAAATGCAATCACTTGCACATGTGTGTTAAACTAGTATGCTTTTATTCACCCACACACACACAATACATAGAACACAAACATATGTGCATGAACTACCATTTAGGCGTATTCAAACAATAACTAAAATTGCATGCATTCAATATACAATAAAGAAAATTAACAATTATGTCAGCATTGAATCAATGTAGACAAAATATGAAACTTAATGCTATAGGAGAAATGAAGGAAGTAAGCAAGTGTCTAGAATAATGTTTGGTATTCTCATTCAGCTTTACTTAAAGGATAGTCAAAGCATTTTCTAATCATGCACACCTTTGAATTATTGCTGTTGAACACAATATCCTCGTCTACCAAAATCATGCAAGCTGTCTTCCACTGCTCTCATTTTCTATTATGTTAACATCACACCAATAAAATATTTTAAAAAAATATAGAATGATGTAAAACCATGAAATGGAATTCCAGTTTTGACAATTATCTACCATTAAATATTTCAAATATGAAATTTAGGTTATGAAGCTTAAGATGTTAATATTCTCAAAGTATATAAGACTTGTTAAATCTATTCACTTGATTTTGAGTGAAAGCTTTAAATTAAATTGAGTTAATTGGTAAGAAAGCTAATTAAAAAGTGCATTTTTTCCCCTTTCATACGATCCCAGTACACCCAACAGCTTTTCTTTCTGAACATTCTGTATTAAAACTGGTTTATAGTTTTTCCAAAAGCTTAACCCTTTCGTTACTGTATTTATTTTGAGATGCCCTGTGTTTCTTTCAATTACTTTAAATATAACAAAGAATTTAGTAAAATAACTTAGTTATCATTCAGCTAGTGTTAGGAACATAAATTGTGACTAAGGTTTGGTGGAAAATTTTAATTCAAAACTTATGGAAACAAGACATTTTTACTCAGAACCAGAGCCGGTTTCAGCTGGGTTGGTAACGAAAGGGTTAAACCTCATTCCCAAGGACATTTACTATTACAGAAAATTAATAGACAGAAAACTTAACTTTACAGTGTTTTTTAATAGGGTTCAGCCATCATAGATTAAAAATCTAGTGATAATAATCAATATAAAGATTATTCAAACTAAAATAAGTAACTAAAGAAGCTGACTAATATTAAATTTTCAAATTTTTTAAATGACACAAAAAATGTATTACATCGATCTACAGAAGAGTTGTGGGGAAAATGTGCACTACATCAAACAATATGAGTAAATGCTATTTAAACAGATAAAATTTTTATTTCAAATCTACACAGCAACATTTATAAATATGACAACTTACAATGTTTAAGGTATGACCAATCACAGAATTGGTAATGACAATCATTACAAGTCTACATTGTAAAATTATTGCTTAATACTTAAAATTCATTACTAATAATAAATATAATGATAATAATTAAGATCTAATGAGATTTTCTGAAGTAAGTCCACAGAAATATTGATTAATAAAGGGTGAATTAGAATTGTAGGAGAAAATTGAAGCAGTAATGTAATTGAGGATAAGCTAATAGTAAATGCTGCACTTTGGCCAACTACAAATTTACAACCCCATTGAATAAGTTGACAATAGATATTAAAATTTCAATTTGAAACAAAGATCACATTTTCGCCTTGAACCCAGTAAATGTTTTGAGTCATTGTGATGTTATGTCCACTTTTCATGCTGACAGCAGTTGGATATGAAATGCCACAGCCTGAGTTATTTCTGCTGTTAAAGACTGGGGCTTGTACCTCCCATTTGGCTTGGTTTCTACAGCTGTATGTCCTTCCCGTCAGCAAACACTTTGCAGAGAGTATTGTGTGCATTTTTTTCATGGCAGTAGCACTAAAGAAATTGAAGAGCCCCTGACAAGACTAGATTAAAAGGGACCTTGCAATCCTACACATTTTCTGCTCATTTTCCAATCACTTGATACTGTGCATTTGGTGCATTTTCATGGCACCAACATTAAAGAGGTAGCACTGCTCACCATTCATTTGCAGAGTGAGCATGGTGAGTTCCAACATACCACCAGCACAGTAGAAGGGGTGGGGAGAGAAATACAAGTGTAAGTGTAAAGAGAATTCACAAAAACCTAGGGTGAGTGGATTTATTCAGGAGAACTAAAGAGACAGAGAGAGAGAGAAAGGTAACCAGAATGAGTGGAAGAGTGTATGGGACAGGAATACAATGAAAAAAAAAAAAGACATTTAGGGAGTGGAAGGAGAGTTCTGGCTGGTAGTATAACAAATGAGGCCAGAATATATTTGGTGGGTGGGTGGATGGGATGAGTGAGCCTAGGTAGTCAGTTGTATGTGAAACTAGTAAAAGGCCAGGAGGTCAGTGTGAAGAGGATGATGGAGAGATGACAGATTATGAGTGATAAAGAAATATGGGAGTGAAAAAGGGATGAGCAATTGGCATGTGAGATGGAAGATGCAAGTGAGGTAGCAGCAAAAGTAAGCTTGGTAGGTTAGAGAAAGTATATTACAGCTTCTAAATGCCACCATCATATCAAGGTATGTTTTACTATGGGTTGGGTGGATCTTTCATCATTTCCTGTATCTTCAGTTTCATGAGAAACAGCATCTTTAGTATGGCCTTCACCATTTCATCCCAAGTCTCCTTAGCTTTCTACTTCTACTGTTTCCAATAGCTTAGAATGCCAATTACTTGGCACTTTCTTATACAAATATCCATCCTCTGTACACATCACATGCCCATACCAGTGTAGCTTCTTTTTCCTAATCTTTGTCTCTGGACTCACTTTTGTACTCTGGCATTCAAACACACTCACATTTACACATCCATTGAGCATGATGGCTTCATAAGCTTTCTACATTCAAGGCCCACATCTTTCTATCATGCAGTATCACAGTTCTAATAGAAGCATCAAAAAAATCTACCTGCCACTGTGGGGAAAGAAAAACTTTTATTGCAATTAGAAGTAATGGTTAAGTGAAAGTTTCCCAGCAATAAAACAGTTATTGATAGCAGATGACAGAAGCAGAGATAATACTAGTCAGTTTTCCTCAGATATGAGAAGCAAACTTGACTAAAACCATTTTCAACTGAATATAATCATATAATAACTAATTCTAACATGTTTAAGGAAAATGAGAAAAGAAAACTTAAGTTACAATGTAAATATAATATATACCTGTGTGTGTGTGTGTGAAGACAAGTGGCCTAGTGGTTAGGGTGGTGCACTTGTGATTGCTAGATCATGGGTTCAATTCCTGGACTGAGTGACAAGTTGTGTTTTTGAGCAAAATGCTTCATTTCAAGTTGTTTCAGGCCACTCAGCTGTAAATGGGTCCACCCTGTGGTGAGATAGCTTTCTGATCGGAGGAATGCTGGCCTGCTCACCTAGCCAGCCAGAGGGGAGGCATCATTCAAAAGCTAAAACAATGCAAAGCGCATTGTGACCAGCAATGTATAACAACATCTGATAGTCTGGTCAATCATATGATCACATGATTTTATATATATGTACACACACACACACACACACACACACATTTTCTATTCTCAGTTGAAATAAATAAATGTATTCAGTAATTTGAACTGAATGATGAATTCTTTTAATTATATTTACACACACGATATTAACACAAAGATCAAAAAAGACAGCAGTGAAGTGAAATGTATGAGAACACAGACACACATTTTATTTTTTTCTTATTGTTTATCAAGAGGTTATATTAATATATAAAGTGGCAACAGTGGTTGCCAAGAACCCTTGCCAGCTATTTTATTTTTCTAAATAGCTTTACTATTTATTGTACATTAGATGATTATATGTTTAAGGTTTCCTCATTTTCATAGAAATTGCTCCTGAGAGCATATAAGCATTCCTGCTGGAGGTGATGACAAGTGACAGAAACTTTTGGCAATTTGTTGTGCTTCAGAAGACACATCAAATTTAGTGGAATTGTAGTTGTGGCCACTGCCAGTGACATATGTAACATGCTAGTGATGTGTGAGGCACCCATGCTGGTGACACGTAAAGGCACTCGTGCTGATGATGTGTGAAAAGCAGCCGTGCCAGTGACACATGCTAGACGTCCAGTACAGTATGGAGTGGTTGGCATTAGGAAAGGTG
The DNA here is from genome assembly GCF_046866305.1 of Octopus bimaculoides. Taxonomy (NCBI): domain Eukaryota; kingdom Metazoa; phylum Mollusca; class Cephalopoda; order Octopoda; family Octopodidae; genus Octopus; species Octopus bimaculoides. The sequence continues at coordinate 4,145,460 of NC_142931.1, forward strand.
TCCAGTCATAGTGACCAAACCAAAACAGACTGGAGCCTCAAGCAGTTCTCCAGCTTACCAGTTCCAGTCAAACCATCTAACCCATGCCAGCATGGAAAACAGACACTAAATGATGATGATGATGGTGTCAAGTCATTTCAGCTATGATAATGTAGAAATTATTTTGCAAATCAATGAAAATTAACAACTGTATAATTTAGAGGCTAAATCCTTTGTAAGTAAGTAATAGTGTCTGCTGATAAAGACACAAGGTTAAACTTGATAGTGAAGGGATAATAAGTTTGTATGATATCCATGTCTTCAGAAGACCATTATGAAAGGAAATGGCTTGAACTGGAGAAAAAAAAAATAATATTCAAAACCAGTATACACAACCTGCATCATTAGAATCTTAACTTTTGAAATTCTAGAAAGAGATTTTAATGGAATTTTAATAATCTTTTCCTCGCTGAACATTTTACAAAAATATAAGATAGTAAAATGCTAATTTCTTTAACAAAACAGTCTATAAAACTAAATATTAAATAGGCTTGTTAAATTATACCTAAATTAGGTATGTTGAAGAAAACCATTCTTCTCTTCCAGCAATAACCTCAAGGAAATTAGTAATGATAAGGTTGAGAAGTCCACCTGACACATACATGGTTTCAGGGCTAGTATCCTGTGGTACCTTGCATAAGTAGTAACAGAAATGAGGTTGTAAAAATGGGTACAGTAGATAAACTACTTCTCAGTTTCTACTTTTTCCTATGTTCATTGTCTGCCAATAGAAATAATTATTAATGGCTGTCCTTTGTGAAGTTCCTATAAATAAAAAAGTTACTTGTTTATTTCTTATAATTATGCATGCATATTTTGTACAGTTCTCATAATAAAACACACTGATTAATTGTATACTCTACAATAAGAGCAGTTCAGTAATTCTGGATCACCGAAAGTTAAAGGGTGAGAGTGGCTTTGGGAAGGCTGAAGTAAAGCAATACGAGGTCAAGCGGAGGGTGACTGTGTACATGGGGCCTAACTACCCATGTACATGGGCATATGACGTAGTGGTTAAGAGCGCGGGCTACTAACCCCAAGATTCCAAGTTCAATTCCAGGCAGTGACCTGAATAATAATAATAATAATAACAACAACAACAGCAACAACATCGAAAAACACCTTTGGAATGAGAACCCAAGTTTGAAATTTCCCCAAGACACCTGATGAAGTCTGGAGGGTATATCATCCAAAACGTGTTAACAACAAACAAGATGAGGACAAATATCTGTGAAATGTAAATAATGTACTCCTCTTGTGTCTTGAGAAGGGCAGAAACTGATGTTGTCATTTGTACTTTATTGTACTTTATATCATAAAATCATATTGCCAAGTATTCAATATTAATTGACATGTTTAACCCTTTAGCATTCAAATCAAATTATATTATAATTCTTATTTACTGACATTGTTTTGAATTAATTAGGCATTATCTTGTACCTTTGAGATTTTGATGATGTGATGGTAATATTTTTTAGAATGACATTGTAAGGTAGGTGTGAAAGACCCAATCAGGCTGGTTCAAACACAAAACAGGTAAAATATTTTTGTCAGGTTAAATAATCAAATACATATAACCAATATGTATTCAATATGTAGGTGCAGAAGTGGAGCTTGCTTACCAACCACATGGTTCTGGGTTCAGTCTCACTGCATAGTACTTTGGGCATGTGTATTCTACTATAGCCTTGGGTCAACCAAGCCCTGTGAGTGGATTTGGTAGATGGAAACTGAAAGAAGTCCATCACATATATATGTGTGTGTGTGTGTTTGTGTGTCTGTGTTTGCCCCCCCCCCAACCGCCACCACCACCATTGCTTGACAACCGATGTTGGTGTGTTTACATCCCCGTAACTTAGTGGTTCAGCAAAAGAAACTGATAGATTAAGTACTAAGCTTACAAAGAATAAGTCCTGAGCGTCGATTTGTTTGACTAAAAGGCAGTGCTCCAGCATGGCCACAGTCAAATGACTGAAACAAATAAAAGAATAAAAGAACAAAAGAATTGTGAAGGCAATGTAGGAGGAGCATAAACTATAAAGAACTTTTTTCTCCAGCCAACTCATAAGTCTGTTAAAATAAGACACTCGCATTACTATCAAAAAGTTTATTTAGTATAACAGAAGCAATGCATCAGGTAGTTTTTTCCCCTGTGCTGTATCTTCTGCAACCATTGTACCTCAAATCTTAAGGCTATATTTTAACTTGTATTCATTCTTTATCATGATTATTCCTACCAGTGAACCCTGTCGTCTCTCCCACACGACAAAGTAATTTCCATTCTAGTAATGCACCATCATCATTGTATTGCAGTTGTTGTACAAGCAGGGCTGAACTGTGGTTGGTCTGTGTGAACCAGTTGTTAAATTTTCCTTTTTTTTTTTTCCCTAAATAAAAAAGTGGCTGTTAACTTTCACAGCAGGTTCTTTTGTTGTAAACATTTTTACTGGAAGAAAATTTGCCTTATTTATTTCCACCATAATAATTTTTGCCATCTTTTTGCTGTAGTTGCAGTGGTGGTGGTGGTGGTGGTGGTGGTAACAATAGTTCTTTCTACAATAGACACAATAGGCTTGAGATTTTGGGGGAATGTTGCTAGTCAGTTATATTGACCTCAGTGCTTAACTGGTACTTACTTTATTGACCCCCAAAAGGATGAAAGGGAAAGTCAAGGTTGGTGGAATTTGAACTCAGAGTGTAAAGACAAATGAAATACTGCTAATCAGTTTGTCTGGCATGCTAACAATTCTGCCAGCTCACGACCTATAATAATGATAATAATAATGGTTTGAATTTTTGGTACAAGGCTAGCAATGCTTGACTGGTGCTTATTTAATCAATCCTTGGACCTCACAGAAGAAATGACAATGGACTGAGATGTCTGGTGATATGAAGTTCTTGAGAAGACCTGTCTACGTAAGTGAAATTGAGTTCTAGAAGTGCTGTGTGTCCCACTCACACTTAACAAGGAAACTTCTCACACACTCTACCACAACAGACCAAACTACATCTCTTCTCTTCCTCACATTTCCACTTCATGCACTAAGCCTACCTCCCACTCCCCAATCTTGTCCTCTTGGCCCTTTGCCAGTGTATCATTGCTCTCTGCTAGCATCCATCCTGCATGTACCACCCATGCCCCGTCTCGCTGTATCGTTGTGTATACCCAGCACTTTGCCACCATCTCTATCCTGCTGTCTCCCACACTCTCTCATTTTTTCTCCTTCCCTCAGGTTGGCTAACCATTTATTTCCTTTGTGGCAGCGCAACGGTTTCTGTCTTCATTCCTGATCTCTCAAACTCTCTCTCTCTCTCCAGCTGGGTAATCTTGTACCTCCTCTGCAGCAAGATACCTGTTTCTGTCTCTCTATAACCTTTCATCATCTGACACAAGATCACCTCCTCCAATGTCCCCTCCCCTCTCAAGAGCCTTTTTTTTTGTCTTGCAAGTACTTGGTGGCCCTATCAATGAAGCACCCAGTCCACACTGTAAAGTGGTTGGCATTTGGAAGGGCATCCAGATGTGAGTTGTCTCATTTGCCTATGACTTACTTTCAGGTGTTTTTAACACCTGGCACATTCAGAATATGGTCTCCTACACCTAAAAAGTGCAGCCAACCCACGAATTAACAACACACACACCTTGTGTATGTTTAATTTAGTTAATAATAATAATAATAATAATAATAATAATAATAATAATAATAATAATAATAATAATAATAATAAGGCACTTTGAATACAAAAAATTAAGTTCATAGTCTGCTTGTTCGAAACAAAGTACTTTGCTTATCATATTTATAAAAAAAAGCAATAACAATAGGCGTTAACCAACTTATCTTAAAATTCTTTCATTAGTTTGCACACTTTTTGTCTTTTTTTTTTCTTGTAATTTGGCAAACAAGCATTATGAATTGTCATTTGAATACTTGCTGATATAGCAAATAAACAAGGGACATGATTCAGCATCTATATCTAATCCATTTTAACTCGAGTAAAATTGAGCATTGTGAATTCTACAAAATATCTAAGATTAATGTTTAACGACAAAAATGAAGAAATGCCGGTCTCTTCATCAAAGAGATTTTAGATCAAGACAATGCATATAGAATCTTTCATTGCTATATATTTTCTTGAATTGATACAACTAGACATACAATTTTGTAAATCATAGCATGATGAATGTTATCTAGAAATATTCAGTATTCCATTTCTAAGAAACGAGTCATCATCATCGTTTAACATCTGTTTTCCATGATGGCATGGGTTGGACAGTTTGACTGAGGTTTGGAGAGCCAGCGGCTAACAAATAAATGATTTAAATAGATTTAAACACCTAGCTACTAGAAATTAAGATGGACCAGCTTTGCAAAAGACATTCTAAAGAAACAAAAATGGATCCAGAATATTCAAAACAAGAAAACATTTATCATCACTTTTTTTCCATATGCGTGTGTTAAATGTCTCCTAGAAAGTGGTACAGTACAATATAAAATAGCTTGTGTTTACTACTTTAAAAAATAGCAAGGCATGGAAAAAAACAATTAATGCACAAATATTTGAATTTTCAAATAATTTTGAACTTGAGAATTTGGTGGGAAAATGAATTACAAAAAATTAGGAAGACGCAATGGTCTGAATACAAAGGTAATAAGAATAATGCAAACAATAGAATGTTGTCTTCTCAAAGAATGCTATTAAGAAAAAGAAAAAACATTCTTATTGTGTCCAAAAGAAAATCAGGTATATATGCCAACAAATACTGTCATAAAGGGAACAATGATAAACCAAACTTAATACTTTTAACTGTTTTCCAACTAAAGTCATGCAATGGTCAATTATGGATTTCTCCCTCCAGGATAAATGAAATGTTAACAATAGACTGAAATGGCCTTGTGCCAAGTCAAAAAAAAAATCAATAGTGTCAACAAACAGGGATAGGAACATACTTTTGTTAAGGGGTCACAATGTGCCCTTAAATTCTTGTAACACATTTACTACAGCAAGGAAAAGTATGAAGTGTCACATACTCCTGTCACTTGTTTGTTTTTTGTTTGTTTTGTTCTTTTTGCCATCTTTCTATCCATTAAAATGATCAAAGATGAAAAGTGTATTAATACTCTCTCTCTCTCTCTCTCTCTCTCTTCTTTCTGCTCTTTATTAACTGTCTTTCCCACAATTAGCCTCACTTCTTTCCTTTCTGTTGCTCATTGACTTGTTCTAATTTCTTATGAATACAAAAATTCCATTGATTTTATGACTGGACCTCTAAACCTTACCCTACCCAAAATCTGAACTTGGCTAGAAAAATTCTAATCTTCCAAAAACAGAAAGAGAAAGAGATGACAAGATCATGAAAATGGCCATAACAATAGAAATTGGGGGGGGGGGGGGGTGAAGGGTTATGAAATGAAAAAGACAAACCTTTGCACAAAAAAAGAAACCTTTCCATCGACAGCACTTGTAACTCTTCCTTGCATTAAATCCACCAACACATACATTAAGAGCAGAGATACTTCTTGGTATCATATATCCGACTGCAACACACCTGTTGTCCCTTTATCATACTTTAACCTCTCATTTCCTGGAATCAAGCACCTCCCTCAATACCTCTCACCCCTCAGTTGAGGGGTTCTTGCCTTGTGAGTTACTTGGTGACCTCACAAGTGCTGGTGTCACATAAAAAAACAGGCAGCATACTGTGTAAAGTGGTTGGAATTAGGAAAGGGCATCCTGCCATAGAAACCACACCAGATATCAGAGTACATTCTTCTGACTTATAATCAGTTCCTGTCAAACTGTCCAACCAATGCCAGCATGGAAAACAATGATGATGAAGATACTTCAACCTTATGTCACATCCACTAACACACTTTAGCTGCACATATGTCTACCATTAACATACACATTAGCTGCACATATCTTCATTATCAAATCCTAAACTTCCTACACCCTGCCCAATCATTCCTTTAAAAGAAAATAAATTTCTAAGGACCTTTCATCCTGCCCACGTTTTCTCCTTGATGAATAATTTACATTTCATACAAACCATACTAACACCATTACTACTCACTGCTCTTCTTCCTCAGACAAAAGAATTTTTTTTTTTTTTTCAAATTAGCAGTTCTCAGTCTTATGCAGAACATATATTGCCTGTTAGTAAATGCAGTTTATGCTGGCATGCATGAAATATAGGTCATCATTTGTACATAAAAGAAAACATATACAGTTATCAGTGCTGTGCACTCAGTGAAACACTATTCTATAAAGTCAACAGACTGTTAAATTAAACACTATAAAATGGAAAACATTTATTAAAATTTCCACAATTTGTTAAAAATTACTTAAAAATAAAATGACCAAGTCTAACTTTATATAGAAAGTATTGTTGTGTCTAATTAATGCATAAAACACCAAAAATGTTGATTTATTAGCCTCTATAATCATTCCAAATATTTTTATATGTTTTTCCTTATTTTTATATTGTTCGTTATGTAAAAATTATGTTAAAAAGCAATATTTGGTTATAATGTTACTAGATTTCATGTAGGATGGACGATATTATAGACTCTGCATTCACAGATAAAGCAGGTTTTTAAATATGTATTTTTGCAATAAGAAGCAGTAATATTTTACAAATATTTAAAAATTTTGTCTTCTCTATCAACCACCACTGACAGATGAGTGTAAATACAAGCATTGCTTTAATAGAGTTACCTAAAAATTTGGTTATTGGATGGGCTAAGAACTGGAGACAGAGGCAGTATCCAATGACTAAAGTTGTAATATGAATATTAAAATTCATATTTCCAAATTCCCTGAATACTTTTTACACAGACTAAAAGTATTATTTTAAATACTATAAGAAATATGACAAGGGATAACAGATATTTTCCTGGAATAAGTTGATTAGGTACAAGTCAAGAGACAACAGTTATTTGTTCATAATACAGTATGCACCATTGGATGTGCAACATCAGTGAGCATGTACAACAATGTAGAAATGTGTTGAGAAAAAAGTTGGGCAGAAGAGGAATCAGATGCAGCATGCAAGAGAGAAGACTCTGTTGGTTTGGATATGTGATGCACATGAATGAAGACAGCTGCATAAAGAAGTGCTGATCACTGAAAGTGGATGGCACCTGTAGGAGAGAGAGAGACCCAGAAAGACATAGGATGAAGTGTTGCAGCTCATGGGGGAGATGAGAATGGACTAAGATGTCTGGCAATACAAAGTTCTTGAGAAGACCCACCCACATCAGCAAAACTGAGTTCTAGAAGAGCTGTGTTTTCCACCCACATATAACAAATAAAACTTCTCACACACCCTACCCCCAACAAACCAAACACATTTCTTCTCTTCTTCAAATTTTCTCTTTTTCATGCATTATGTTTACGCTTATCTTTTGCTCCCTAATCCTGTCCTCACTACCCTGCTCACTGTATCATTGCATTTCCCACCCCAATACTCATGTACCTTTGGCAATACCCTACCATTTATATTCTGATCCCTGTTCCTTGTGAATATGTCCTGGCATTTCACTACCATCTATCTCTCTCTTGCTCTACCATCCCATTTATATTCTGATCCCTGTTCTTTGTTTGCCCTGGCATTTCACCACCACCATCTCTCTCTCTCTCTCTCTTCCTCTGAGTAACTATGCATCAACTCTACAGTAACATATCTGCTTTTGTCCTCATTTTTGATCATACACACACACTCTTTCATTCTTTCTCTGACCGGGTAACAATGTATTCAGTCTTTCAGCAAGACACCCATTTTGTCTCTCTCTCACATTAACCTTTCATCAACTGGCACAAGATCATCTCCTCCCCTCTCAAAGGAACTTTGACTTGCAAGTTACTTGGTGACCCTGCCACGTAAAAATCACTCAATCCATTCTGTGAGGTGGTTGGTGTTAGGAAGGGCATCCAGCTGTAAAAACTATGCCAAAACAAACACTGAAGCCTGGTGCAGTCTCCTGCCTGTCAAACTGTCCAACTCATTCCAGCATGGAAAGCAGACATTAAATGATGATGATGGTGACAGTAGAAATCATTTACTGTGACTCCTAAGATAAAGCCTTTTCAATAATAATAATAACCAACTGATAACTTTAAGCATAGACTATAACATTATCTGAACTTATGATACTAATAATTTTTAATTCATTTTGAACAAAAGAAAAACAAAAACTAATTAAGACAACACTATCCATTGATAGCATAATTGGTGATGATGAAAAGCAGCTTCCACTATTATTACCATTTTCTTCATTTCAAATCCACTTTCCATGCTGCCATAGATGTTATGGAAACCAGTACTTTACCTACTGAATGGCCAAATTCATCAGACTACATTATATTCGGGGTTTAGCTTTTTTAACATTCTTTAGTATTTCTGCCAATGTCCATGGATGTTTTAAATAACAAAGTAGTTTCTTTGGAGAGTTCATTCAAAATATTTTTGTCAGCCAATGATTTGTCAGCAACAATTCCATATAATACTTTACACAGACCTTTAAAGAGTCAAGTCAAGTTTAGCTCTTTTGATACCAGTTTGAGACCATTCCTCATTTCATGTTTAAAGTGGTCTAAATGAAAACCTTCTATAGAAATTTCATGTTAATTTATGTTCCAAACACTAGCTTTATAATGACAAAGTTATTAGACTAAATTCTTCATTATTTTCAAAATTAATTGATATAAAGGCACTCTCCTCCATTTACTATAACCCTAATATCTGATTAAATGATAAGTTTTACAATTTCATTCACACATTACATGACACATCATTCAGTTCTGCTACTGACTTATTTTCTCATTGTCAGCTTTTATGAAGATATTTTTCCACAAGATGGTCAATTTCAAAATCATTGATGGGTCAACAGGCAAAAAAACAATACCTCTTTGAAGGAACTATGTTATTACCACTTTATTTTACCAAAATAACTTTCCAGTAATGGTGTCCTCAGTTGGTGGGTAAGCCCCAAACTATTCAGCCTCAAAGGTGGGCCTACTTTAGAGTCCAAAACCTATGTAATTTTGAATAGTCATTAATTACCTACACTGTGTGTGCTTCAGTCTGCTCTCTGGCAGTATGCTGCTAAATCCAGACATGTTTTGGTCTCATTAAAACTCATCAGTGAAGCATAGTGTGCTTGATCTACACATCATCTTGAAGAGACTGATTCAATGTCATTGTGATGAATGGTACTAATTGGCAGCTGCAACAGAAATGCTTTGAATTTACATAAATCAGGGAGAGAGATGAGATGGTTGTAATGATGAAATTTAGGGTGATTCATCCTCTTAGTTTGGTACAAAGAGATGAAAACTCAAGACAGAGCAAACATTAATGAAGTTGAGTCTTAACTGCTGCTCAACCAGTGTTGAGATTTCTTGATGGGTTGAATATTTGGGCTTTTACTAGCAGTGTTTCTTTCTTTACTGTTTTAGTGTATTGTCTACAAACTGTGAGAAAATTCTTCAATGGTATTGAATTCTTCAATTCTTCTCAACAAACAGGATGCATGTTGGTTGAGTGTGATGTTCTCTAGCACTGTTTAAATAAAGGAAGAAAATGTAGATTTGTTCAATATTACATTCTTGGAATGCCAAAATTGTGGAAGTGTGTAAAATCCAATCTGAATATATTTTGGAGGGATGAAGAGAAGTTAAGTTGAAAAGATTCACAGAAAAGAGAACACTGTGACACTTGATTCATAATAACTTTTGTCTGGTGTCTTGATAGATAATTAATCAATAATCGATCTTATCTGGAGAACACTGTTAGTTATACAGTCATTAGTTCCACACTATGGCCCTTATCCAGTTGTAAATAGGAACACTTTAAGTAGGGACTCTTGTACAAACTGACAAATATTTTGTTAACAAGAAGCGTTCCATCAAAACTTTCACATGCTCCCAAAGAAAGTTAAAAGAGACCATTTTCAAATACACTACAATGAATTATTTTGTGATAAAGTATTCAATGCTGTGCAAAAAAAAACAAAAAAAAGTCATGGTTTATAGGGCATTACGTCTCATCATTAAGGAAGTTGTTGAGCTTCTTTATAGAGTTGTTGCATAAAATAATGCATTTGTTTCAAGTTATTTTTGTTAAAACCAAACAAATATCTCAACCAAGAATATCAAATAAAGCCATTTTCTCCTTAAATAAATAAAAACTCTTCTATCAATTGGTTATTTTGTTTTTTTATTTTCTCTTTCATTTGATTGGGACTGAATTCTTTCAGCATCTTTAACTGTCGTAAATAATGTTCTTTTTTATATCAGTATAGCAAACAAATTGAAAGTTGGTTATGATAGAAACTTACTGTGATTGAGTAATAGCCAATTGATCACCAAGACATGTGCTAACTTAATTGTGATTGACATCACACTTAATACAGTTTCACTTCAAGTGAACGACAACAAGTGCTTAATAGTTAGTTGTTTATAACTAAACGTTGGCGATTTTTCTTTTCTATGTACAGTTTATGGAGATGGAAAAAAAAAAAAAAAAAAAAACTAAGGAATCCTTAATTCCATTGCTGCACTGTAACAATTCTCCTCTGTCATGCCAGAAGTGTCAATAATAATAATACTGAATGGCCAATCTAAATTTGGCAGTATTAGCACTTACTTCAGGTAGAAAAGATTTAAATGATACAGAAATGGCTTTTGCATATAATGCTATTCAACAAAATGGTTCAACAGTTTATTCTGGTGTGCTCTTCTTACTTACTACTCTATATTTGATGAAGAGATATAAAGAGAACAGGAAGATTTCTTGGCCTCTGATGCAGTCAATAGAAAAAACAATCATCACAACAAATAAACCTGATGAAGCTGAAAATCTAAATAAATAATTCACTATACCTGTCCATGAGATAAAATTAAATTTAACCCTTCAAAAACAGGAAGTCAACATTTTGTCTATGATTAACTGAAAGGCAAAGTCTTGGCTGTGTGATTAAGAAGCTTGCTTCCCAACCATATAGTCTTGGGTTCAGTCTCATCGTATGGCACCTTGGGCAAGTGTCTTCTACTATAGCCCCAGGCATGAAGTGTGTTGATTTGGTAGATGGAAATTAAAAAAAGCCTGTTGTGTATATGTATGTTTACCTTGCTTGGAAACGGGTGAGGGTTGGCAACAAGAAGGGTACCTTGCAGTAGAAAATCTACCTCAACAAATTCGTTCTAACCCATGCAAGTATGGGAAAATGGACATTAAAATTGATATCAGTATTTTTTAGTTCTGTAAACTCAGCTGAGATCAACATCGTAAGAAGATAGATTACATAGCCGACACAGCTGAGATGTGGTATTAAGCATGAAATCAATAGCAAATTGTTTCCAAGTAACAACAAAGTTAGAAAACAATCTCTTTCGATAAATAGTCCAAAATTTCTGCCCTTCATTAAATCCATTTTTGTCGGCCACAAGACAAAGTTATGAAGTAAGGAATCAAACCCTTAGATACTGGAGAAAAAACTTTTATGAGATTTTTTATATTTTTATATCAATTTTTTTCTCTTTGGTGCCATTTGTTGTTAATGCTAAAATTGTTATGAGATAGTTACTAAATACTTTTTATAAATTTACATTTGTCTTTTCCATGCTTAGTATGAATCTTCAGCATAGCATCTCATCACACATTATTGGTACTTTGTGGTTACCTTGCTGAAGTCTAACTTCCTGAGATCACCTTTCACCACTTCTCATTTGCTTCATTCCTCTTGGATCACCAGGCACTTATTTACCCAGTTGCCATCTTCCATTTCCATATCTGTACAGTCTTTTCTTCTGCAGATTACAACTGATTTTTATAACAAGTTTTCTTCTCAGTTAATTTATTCTCCACTAATATTAAACATCTAGTGAAGCCTGCTCATTTCATTCTTTCTTTTGCCTTCACACATCCTCCCTAATCAAAGTACATGTTTTACTGCCATTCTGTATTGCACTACATTCACAGCACCATACAATCTACCTTTCATAGCCTCAGAACTTTTCCATCTCCCATATTAATTTGAACTACTATATACCCACCTTCACTGCTAATTATCATCCATAAGAAAAGTTATTAACTTTGTTTTCTGAGCCCTCCAAATATTTGAAGGAATTTATTTTTTAGGAACACTTACTATTAATCTTGTACATACTTCTCACATGCAAAATCCTTCTTCTCTGCTGGCCTATTTGTGTATACCACTGCAGCTCTTGTGTAGCCACAGTTTACACTGGTTATACAATATGGAATTCCACCAGATTCCTTTCCTACATATCAAGTATGGTCATTCATATCACCAGAGTCTTGACTTATTTCCTGCTAAGGTTTTTTTGTCTGACATTTGCATTCGACATTTTAACATTTGGATTTTCTTCTCTAAATGTTTGATAAATCCAGCTATAGGAACTATGATATTGGCATACAGACATTCCCATAAATAGCCAGTCCTAAATTTATTTGCTTTGGCCTAGAGAATTATACTAAACAGGAAAAGGTAGACAAAGCTCTGATGGACAACTACCTGCACACAGTGCTAACTCTCACCTTGCTGTCAACGTCTCTGTAGGCTTGCATACTTTTCACAAGTCATTCATGTACATCCAAGTCTCTTAGCAACTACCAGACTACAGAGTGTAGTACCCAGGTCAACAAATGCTAGATACAGTGGTATGGTCTTTGCTAAGATGTTGCCTCATATATAAAGAGAGTGTCAGAGAAACTCTGACTTAATACAAACCTGCATCTCATCTCCCCTCATTTTATTCTAAATTAATTGTGCTGTAACTGTTTTTAATGCAATTATATCTTGGTCCATCTTCTGTTGTTACTATTTTCTAGAATATCTTCTTTATCCTTGTAGCAGTAGATACACTGCTATGCCAGTCATTAAGAAGGACTCTTTTCAAGAACTACCTGAGTGACAAATCTTTGACCTAGTTTGCCAGACACTTTCAGTATCTCAGCAACTACCCTTGATGGTGCAGCTGCATTCAATGCCATTTCACTTATATACAACTGTAAATTTCAGAAGCCAGTGTTCCTGTTGGGCTTATTTGTGTCTCACACATTCTTTTCATTTAACAATCTCTCATAAGGATATTTCATGGGTAAATTCGTTGGAGATTCTCATGTCTTGGATAATGGAGAATGTGGAATTGTTATTAGCTTCATAAACTATTCTACTTGGAGAAGTTAACCAGAAATTCAACTAAAGACATGTAACCAACATTAGTAACTTTCAGAATTATTGACAGAAGACATTTCTTCACAGTGGCTATGAATTATTAAACAGATAATCTTCAAGTTAGACCTTTCCTAACAAACCAAATTGAGGTTTTATGCCTGAAAGCCAAGCAAATTTAAATACGTAAATAGATGCAGTTGAAATTGTTTTTGAATAAACTTTTACAAAAATATCTCACCAAATAAGTAAAATATTTTTATAATTGAAATTTGATAGCAAGCCTACTTAGCATTGGAAATATTGTGTGATCACAGCATTAAAATAGGCTGTAGATCAAGGGTGGGAAAAACCATTGCTTGCACGCAAAATTTTGTCAGCATTCACATTCAAAAGCACCCCCCTACCCGATAAAGTCTCTAAGAACAATAATTTAAGACTTAACACCAAGACATATTTATGAATTTGTATAATTAAAGATTTATTATTTTCCTCAGCACAGATGCACTCCCACCAGGTTCTTATGTACTTGTCTAACATGCTCCTAGTACTAAAGACATACCCTCTCACCTTCACCAAATGGTTTAGATGAACAATAACTTGAGAGATTTAAGTAACACTATATATTATTATAATCATTTCAAAGTCAGGAATATTAAATTAACTATCACACAATAAATAAAGGAGACTGAATCAAGCTGAAATGGTACACAAATATTCGTATTAGCATAAGGCAAAATAGAATATTTATAAAAGAAAACCATGAGATGGAGAAATTTTGCCTTAAAAAATAGTCGAGAAAAGGATTTATTTGACTAATGTTTGGGAAATTGTTTTGTGATTGTTTATTAGCATATATTTAATACAATTAAATATATGCTACCATTAATCAGTTCAGATATAGTTATATAGTATAATGTATATATATATTTTTTTTTCTTTATTTTAGTGTTATTACAAACTGTACACTTCTAGGAAGCTTAATAGTTCAGTCAACACAGCACTCACTGATTGACAGCCATAGTGAAATAATAGCAATTAAGTTAGGTCTAATACTTACATGTATCATCATCATTATTATTATTATTATTATTATTATCATCAACAAATGTTTATGAAAGACATAAAAATGTAACACTGAAGTTGTTTGTATATTTTTTAACTTCATCTCAGACAGATAAACAAGGAATTACAGTGTAAGCAATTGGCAGGTTATGTATGTATCCATCTGACAAGATGATTGGAAAGAATTATTTACTGCTTTTAATGATATCATTGACTTGTTTGTATTGGTAACAGAAAATATATAATAGTGTCTTAATGTACAATTAAACACATTTTCATAATACCATAGACATATTTTTATTGAACAATATTCACTTCTATGTTAGCATTTTCACCATTCAGTTAGAAACAAACATTAAGCCATTAAAAATTCATATATTGAAGTTTGCTTGAGCATCACTCAGTGTTATCAATTGTTGCCTTCATTTTCTTTTTATGGAGAAAAAAAAAACGAAATCTAATGTGTTATTATTTTGAAGTAAAAAATGATTTTATTAACTTTAATTCTTCCCTCCTCTTACACACTGTCCTTAATCACTGTTTCTCTTACCATTCTTCCGTCTTTCTCTCTCTCAGACTAATTCATCTTAAGCAATCCACCCTACACCTGTGGGCCATGTTGCACTGAATAAACAAACAACAAAGTAGTGAAAACTCCTTTTGTGTAGAGCAAAATACAAAGCAACCTCACAAGTGCTGGTACCACAATGAAATGCACTGAGTAAAGTAGTTGATGAATAAGTGGATACATAAAGTCAAGAGGACATGACACCTTCTTCAGTGCTTCTGCCCTGAGTAGATTCTGTGAAGTTGTTGGTATTAGGAAGGCATTCCCAGACATAGAAACTATGCTGAAAACTCAATAGACAAGGGTGACTCATCTAGGAGAGCAGTAACTCAAAATAAGAACTGATCTGGACCATTCTGGCATGACACATGAAAAGAAGACATAATGATACTGATGGGTTGAAATATATATAACTATATTAACAGTTATTTAGAAATCAATACAATTTGCATTATTTAGACCCTAACAAATCTAGTCATCCCTAAAAATGGATTTTATTTTTCTTTTCTAGAAAATTAGGAAACACTAAGCTTTTTCTCTCACTAATTGTTCTCTCAATTACCCACTATGATCAGTTCACATCCATCCCCATGAAAGCAAACTTGGTACAGAAAAAAGAACAGACTTATTACACCTTTATAATCCTGTTATGAGGTTTCTTTGCTTTACTATATGAACATTTAAAAAACAAGAAATATTCCTATATGCTGTAAAAGAAATGTTTGAAATGGTTAACATTAGGGAAATACTAAAGATTGTGATCCTGTATATCCAAACATCAACTGTTTACATGTATAGTTTACTTCTCAATTCCATTCACAGCTTATACAAAGAATTGAAAAATTATTTGTCTAATTATTAAAAAAGAAAGTTTTAAAGTCAACTACCCAGACATTAAGACAGTAAAGTAGGGATTCTCTATGGAATCAATGATGTTTCCATGTTAGCATGTGTTGAAGAAAACCTTCAAAAAATTCAATACAAAAATTTGATTGTTGGCAAGAATGAGAAATTACAATAAGAATTAAATTTCGTTTCATTTTAGTTTTATTTAAGTATTTATTTCATCTTTCTAATTGTTTTTCTTTTCAATAAATGCAAGATGGATAAATTTTGTTCTGATTTTATTTCAAATTTAAGTTTCAACAATCGTGTGTCAAGTTACAAAAAATAAAGCAGAAAATATTTTTATTCTTTTTAATACATAATTTTTTAGCTTTCAGTTAATTTTTCAATTAAAAATATTAAAAGAAAATAACTCTTCAGGTTGGTCTTACCACCAGCAATGGTATCTGCGAGTACCCTAAGTACAATAACATTGCCATCATATCACAGAAGATAGGCAAATAAGTTGGTTCGTTCATTTAATTAATATTCTTGACACATCTTACAGGAGAAAATTGCTACATTATTTCACATTAAGTCTCTAATATTTACGCTTGTTCAATTCTCTGTCCAGCTTCAGAAATATTTTATACAACAAATGTAATTTGCAGCCATACTCTAAATATATAGTAATGGTGGCTGCATTTGACTTTTCAAGCCTTCATTTAGGTTTCTTAAGTAAAAAATCTAAGTATTTCCCTTAATGTAAAAGACAGTATTTCCTCTTTAAACTTAACAGCCAGTAATATCAAGTAAATGAAACAATGAAATATAAAGAAATAAGAAGAAAAGGATCATTTAGAAACTTAACCAGACATTAGACTAATAATTCTAAGAATGATGCTATAAATACATTTTTCTTCTTTTCTTGTAAACACTGTCAACTATAATACAAAATAATTCTTTAAACTTCTAGAGATTAATTTCAAGATACAAGTTGAAATTGTGAGTGAATGAATGTACATGTGATAGCCAATGTGTGTAGGTATGCCTCCACATGATACATATTTGATTTACATACACACATGTTTTACTTTAGAGTGTATATATCTATATAACCAAGCCATTCATTAAACCCATACAGTTTCTTGCATGTATCCAAGTAAATATCTGCTATTTTCAATGGATATAAAACAGTAAAACTGACAAAGCATTGTCTTACACGATCTGTTAAGTCAACAAGATTTTAACAGCTAGTCAGTGAGAAAGTTGATATTTTTTTATGGCAGATATTTTTGCATTTATCTATGGTTAGATATTCATTCTGATTTTAGAGTGAGCATATGTGCTGAGTGGTTGGTGTTAGGAAGGGCATCCAGCTGTAAAAATCCTGCTAAAACAGTCACAGAAGTCCGATGCAGGCTTCGGCCTGGTTGGCTCTTGTGGTACCATCCTACCCATGCTAGCACAGAACACAGATGCTAAATGATGAAGATGATGACATATACATATGTGAGTATGTGTGAAATATATATTACACCATATGCTGTTCTATAAAAGAAAAAACTCACACAATATGTAATTATAAAAAAATTATATGCAATTCATTTATGCTTTGCATTTTATTAAGTTTGGTATGTTAATAAACAAAAACATCAGGATTATTAAGTTTTCTTTTCAGAATCACAGTAAAATGTCAACTAGCTAATTTAGAACATTTCAAAGTTTATTCAAGTCATGTCTTTTTTTTATTGGTCTAAATGCTTTCTATTAGTATTCATATAAATATGGCGATGTCAGTATCAACAGATATGAATACATTTCATCATCATTTAACATCCGTGTTCCAAGCTGGTATGGTTGGGGCAGTTTGAAAGGACCCAACATGTCTAAGGACTGCATCATGCAACAACATCTGTTTTGGCATAGTTTCTATGGCTGGATGCCCTTCCTAATGCCAACCACTTTACAGTGTAGACTGGTGTTTTTTCCGTGCCACCTGCACTATTGAGATCACCATGCAGCTCACAGAACTACACACCTTGGTTGGGTGTCAGCTTCATGCTAGTAGACAGGAGATTGAACAACGAGAAGGAGAGATAGTGCAGGTTCTAGTAGAAGATTACATTTTGTAGGAGAAGGAGAGAGAAAGAGAAAATGAACAGAAGGAGCTGCAAGAGATTTACAGTGGTGGTGAAGTGCCTAGATGGCCCCTCAAGGCACAAGATAAGTTGAAGAACCGGTTTGCACAATTAAACGGGGAGGAGAATGAGGGGATGGGCTGAGTTATAGGGCAAATGAGCGAAGAGCAATGAGTTGAAGGAGAGAGAGGGATGTAGAAGAGGTGGGGAAGGAGTAGTAAAGATATAGTTGTTGGTGGGGAAGGACAAAAGAAAAGGGATGACATGGATGGATAGTCTGCAGGAGCTATGGAGTCGGGAATAGTGTAATTAGGAACATAGGTAGAGAGCACAATGCGTAACACTTCTAGAACTGACAAGAATACGTATTTTCAAGAATCTCATATCACCAGAGATTCCAGTCCTTTGTCATCTCCCTCACCAGGCTCAAGGTCCTAAGGTCAGCCTTAACCACTTCATCCTGTGTTTTCCTGAGTTTCCTTCCACAAGTTCTAACCATATTTAGTGAAAGACATTTCTTTATACAGCTGCCTTCATCCATACACATCGCATGTCTATACCAGTGCAGGCTTCTTTCTTACACAAAACAACTGATTCCTCTAATACTCAGCACCACCGTACTAATTATTTCATGCACATTTACACTGCACGTCCAGCAGAGCATGCTAGCTTCATTTCTTATGTCATCTGCATTCAAGGCCCATGTCTGACTATCATGCAGCATTGCAGTTCTAACACAAGCATCATACAACCTGCCCTTCACTCTCAAAAAAGATCTTTGTTGTCATCAGGGTCAGTAGCTTCTTGAACTTGTTCCAACCAGTTCTCACTGTACTTTCAGAGCAGCCACCTCCATTGCTAAGTATATTTAGGTAACAAAAGCTTTCAACTACTGCAAGTGAGCTATTTGGGAATTTAAGAGACTCAGTTTCGAATGTGCTCAAATGAACTACCCCAGTGCCTACGGCATATGATGCTTACATTTTCAGATAATCTGCTAGTGATTCCCCTACATCTTTTGCATGTCCATTGCTTATATCAAATATGGTGTATGGTATTTATACATACCAAGCAAAGGTCATTCCCCACCAATGGTACCAAGATCCTGCCTTCTTTCCTACTTACAAAAATCTTCACTTTGTCTTTGCTAGGTTTACCTTAAGGTTAAGCTTCCATACCTGGAATTTCTTCTCTAATTAAATTAGGAGCAAAACAGCAAGTCAAAAACAATGAATTGTGTAATTATTCTTAACACACTCCAGCAAACTTATTGTTTTTTTCTTGTCAGATTTTGTCTTTAAAGAACCACTTCTCTAGACAATGTGTGTTGACAACAGATATGCATAAGTAATGTAGCAGACTGTCAGACAGCCAGTGTTTTGGCATGAGTGTAGCACCTTGGTAAGAGACACTGCCTGGACCTAATCACAAAATATTGCGCCCATCTATAGAATTCAGCAAACAATATATTTGCTGATGAGTGCTGAGGGCTGCCAAGATGATATTCAATTATTATTATGAACACATAAAACAACAACAACCAAAACAATATCTGAATCTTTCAAATTTACAAATGTAATGCCAACAAGTAGACCCATTCAATAATTCCATCGATGTTTTTGGTAATAATTAACCACAATGAATGAGAAGAAGAAAAAAGACTCTAGCACAATATTTATTTTTTTAATAGTAACAGCAATATTTTATTGATGAAAACAGACTATTTGTGCAAGAAAAAAAGACTCGCTAGTGAGAGTTGCAAGAACTGATATGGTTGACCATAATCCAAATATTGAGTGGCTGAGTGTATGATGTGTATCTTCTATCTTTTACTTGTTTCAGTCATTAGACTGAGGTCATGCTGGGGCATCGGCTTGAGAAATTTTAGTCAAATGAATCAACCCAAGTACTTTTTTTTTAAAGCCTGGTATTTATTCTATCAGTTCTTTTGCCACAATGCTAAGTTACAGGGACATAAACAAACCAACACTAGTTGTCAAGTGGTGGGGGTGGGGACAAACACAAATATATATACAACAGGCTTCTTTCAGTTTCTGCATACCAAATCCATTCGAAAGGATTTGGTCAGCCCAAGGCTATAGTAGAAGATACTTGCTCAAGGTGTCATGCAGTAGGACTAAACCCAGAACCAAGTGGTGTGGAAGCAAACTTCTTACCACACAGAGAAGACATCCTCATCCAGTATCAAACTGATTCTGCCATGAAACACACAAGTTGATAAGCCAACGTGACACCCTAAGTAGTAGTTACTAGACCTGCTAGAAATAACAGCCAAATTTCCCTCAAATTACATACCATACAGCTTTCTCCAAAAAATAAGAAAACATTGGATAATGCAGTCCTGAATATACTATGCATGGAAAAGCCAAACAACAGGATGGTCATGGCTGAAATATTTTTGATCAAGGCTGACAAGAAGCTAAACAATAACCACCTTCAAACAGGGGTGTTTTGTGTGTGTGTATATGTGTGTGTGTGTGTGTGTGCCATAGTTATCAGTGAAATTTTGTGAATAGCCACTTTATAAAGATTAGTTGACCTAACCAGGGTATTTGACAGAGTGAACTCTAAAGTTCTCTGATTTGACTGCAAAGAGAAGTTTGGCTCCTTCATAATGAAGTCAGTTTTACTGTCAAACCTGAGAATTCTTTAGGTTCTGTTGCTATTCTTTATTTTGGTATTGTCAATATAACAGACTATGCCTACCTTGGAATACATATCCCAAAGAGAATAGGAAGAAAATTCTCATGGAGGATCCTTTGAATGCAAAAACATTTCTATCTCCATCGTCTGGAAACTCAGTTGATGGTAAATGGTCACGCTATACTAGAGTAGTGCTGTGCTATGCTATATTGGAATATTGAAGTATATGTATGAGTCAGTGGGAGGGAGAGAGAGAGAGAGAGAGAGAGAGAGAGAGAGAGAGAGAGAGAGAGAGTGAGACAGTGTGTGTGTGTAGACATACAGACACAAACACATGACTGAATTTAGATTCTAATGCTTCTTAGAGATGAGTAAACTAAAACTGAATAGCAAATCTATATATCTATCTTTTAAAACAGCATTTTTGTACACACATACATACACACATATTGTATGTATGTGTGTGTGTGTGTGTGTGTGTATGAACAATAAAAAGTGAGAGCCAAAAGGGAATCAAAGCTACACTTTCTTGATGTCTCAGTGTAATTAATGGACCCTCCTCTTCTCATTTGGCTCTCATTTTTATTGGCTTTCATGCTGGCTTTGTTTAACATTGTGAAAACACACCATTCAGCTCTACTCTTTGCTTGCCACTAAAAATAAATACAATCTAAATTCAATTGTTGATAGATTTTTTGGTTCTTTAAAAATGACCGAATGACTTCAGTGGAAGACGTCTACTTTCAGTGTCAGAGTTAAAATGTAAAGACTTCACAATTGAATCGATTGTTATACTGAAAAGCAGAATCACAATAAACGTGCATTTGTAAACATGCATGTCCAAAATTCAAGATGATTACAGATATAGTGTGTAGAGGTATAAAGACCTTAGCATGACAGCTGATATTTGGCATTGAGACAACAAGGAAGGAGACATCACTTTCACTTACTCCCCTGGCTCCTATTTCTTTACTAGGTTTCACAGTGCATAGAAACATTCTACATACACACACACACACATACAAATCAATGTATACTTGCACACATTACACATCATCATCATTTAACATCCGTTTTCCATATTGGCATGGGTTGGACAGTAGAGGCAAGAGCTCTACAGGCTCTATTGTCCATTTTGGAATGGTTTCTATGGCTTGATGCCCTTCCTAATGCCAACCAGTTTAGAGTGTACGAGGTGGTTTTATGTTGCACCACCACTTACAGGGTCACCAAGTAACATGCAAAAGAACTACACACACAGAGCAAACGACTGGACAGGGATCAGGCCATAGAATATCTACCTCAACAAACTTCATGTTGGCATGGAAAAATGGATGTTAAATGATGGTGATGAGATACACATGTGGTGCAAACATACTTGTGAGGTGAAAAACATCATTTCCCAACATCATGGTCTCAGGTTCAGCCTCATTACACAGCACCTTGGACAATATCTTCAACTATAGCCCAGGGCCGACCAAAGCATTGTGAGTGGATTTGGCAGCTGGAAACTGAAAGAATTCAGCTGCTTATGTGTATAAATCTGCTTGTTTCATAGCTGTAAATGAGCATGACCATCCTACATGCAGTGTACTTTCTGCCAAATTTAACCCTCATGCCTTGAATAAAGGGACATATCTTTCAAGAACAGAATTATTTCCCATTCATTTAAAACATTTCTCTTATATTCTCACTCTGCAGCCATATTATAATAGCCTGAATGATTGCTGGATCAAACATAGTATGTCTTGTGTACACAGCCAAATAATATATTTTTTGCTTATGAAACATGAAGTAGCTCACCCATAATGTCTGTATTTATTAAATGCTATTTCACTCACACCAAACTGAGTACTTTAGGTTTCTTGATCGTTCCATCCATAACAGAGTAGTACATCATCATTGTTTAACATCCGCTTTCCATGCTGGCATTGGTTGTACAGTTTGGTTGAGAACAGGCAAGCCAGGAGGCTGCACCAGGCTCCAATCTGATTTGGCAAGGTTTCTACAGCTGGATGCCCTTCCTAAAATCAACTACTCCAAGAGTGTAGTGGGTGCTTTTACATGCCACCGACACAGGAGCCAGTCAAGTGGCACTGGCATCAGCCATGCTCAAATGGTGCTTTTTACAATAAACATATATATATATATATATATATATATATATGATGTACCCGGTGCAAGCTATGGACACATAAGAGGTGCAGCAACATCAAAGGCAGGTTAACTAGCAAGTTAGTTTTTGTTTGTGGCAGATGTTCAGGTGCAATAAAGACTGTAAACAAACAGGAAACAACTTCTATCTCATTCCAGGGTGAAAAACTAGAGGTAGTCGATAGCTTCCGCTATCTGGGCGACCAAGTTAGTAGTGGGGGTGGGTGCGCTGAAAGTGTAGCCGCTAGAATAAGAATAGCCTGGGCAAAGTTTAGAGAGCTCTTACCCCTGCTGGCGACAAAGGGACTCTCACTCAGAGTAAAAGGCAGACTGTATGACGCATGCGTACGAACAACCATGCTACATGGCAGTGAAACATGGGCTGTAACTGCTGAGGACATACGTAAGCTCGCAAGGAATGAAGCCAGTATGCTCCGTTGGATGTGTAATGTCAATGTGAATACCCGTCAGAGGGTAAGTATCTTGAGAGAAAAGCTGAACATTAGAAGCATCAGTTGTGGCGTGCAAGAGAGACGATTGCGCTGGTATGGACATGTGGTGAGAATGGAGGAGGATAGCTGCGTGAAAAAGTGCCACACCCTAACAGTTGAGGGAACCCGTGGAAGAGGTAGGCCCAGGAAGACCTGGGCTGAGGTGGTGAGGCAAGACCTTCGTACATTGGGCCTCACCGAGGCGATGACTACTGACCGAGACCTTTGGAAATGTGCTGTGCGTGAGAAGACCCAGCAAGCCAAGTAAGATCGTTGCCAGTGCCCCTGGACTGGTTCTTGTGCGGGTGGCACATGAGATGCACCATTTTGAGCGTGGCCATTGCCAGTACCGCCTGACTGGCTCCTGTAGGATTTTCGAGCGAGATCGTTGCCAGCGCCCCTGGACTGGCTTGTGCGGGTGGCACATAAAAGACACCATTTCGAGCGTGGCCGTTTTCGTGCGGGTGACACGTAAAAGCACCCACTACACTCTCTGAGTGGTTGGCGTTAGGAAGGGCATCCAGCTGTAGAAACTCTGCCAAATCAGACTGGAGCCTGGTGTTGCCATCCGGTTTCACCAGTCCTCAGTCAAATCGTCCAACCCATGCTAGCATGGAAAGCGGACGTTAAACGATGATGATGATGATATGACTTGTCTTACACAGCAGAATTGTTAAGGCTGCTCCTCGAGGTGAGGAAGATTGGCCTGCAAGAGTCCTGTGCCAGTGCCAAGTAAAAGCACATGCGTAGTGCCACATTAGAAGCACCCACCACACACTGTGAAATGATTGGCATCAGGAAGGGCATCCAGTCATAGAAACCAAGCCAAATCAGACTGGAGCCTGGTACAGCTCTCCACCGCCTGCCAGCTCCAGTCAAACCATCCAACCCATACCAGCATGGAAAATAGAAGTTAAAGTATGATGATGATGATGATGATGATTAGTTTTATTGATATTGAATGTTTAGTTAGTGACTTGATCAGCTCCGAAACGAATCACAGAGATGTGAACCTTGAGACTGGAAATAAACATTCAGTTTTAATAAGCTATACACTCTGTAACACACATTCAGCACACCTCTCACAAATGTTGACACGTTTAAATGTTTCATATATGTGCATATCACATGTATGTAAGATGTTTTATATATAAGGTACTTTACATATATATTTTATACACGTTTATATATATATCTTATTCTTTTATTCTTTTGCTAGTTTCAGTCATTTGACTGCAGCCATGCTGGAGCACCACCTTTAGTCGAGCAAATCGACCCCAGGACTTATTTTTTGTAAGCCTAGTACTTTTTCTATTAGTCTCTCGTAACTGCTAGGTTACGGGGACGTAAACACACCAGCATCAGTTGTCAAGCGATGTTGGGGGGACAAACACAAACACACTCACATATATATATACGACAGGCTTCTTTCAGTTTCTGCCTACCAAATCCACTCACAAGGGTTTGGTCAGCCCAAGGCTATAGTAGAAGACACTTGCCCAAGGTGCCACGCAGTGGGACTGAACCCGAAACTATGTGGTTGGTAAGCAAGCTACTTACCACACAGCCACTCCTGCACCTATGAGCTACTTACGACACAGCCACTCTTGCGCCTATATATATATATATATATATATATATATATATAGGTGTCATTAAATCCAAGCTATGGTTAATCTAAGTAGTCCATGAGGGAGGAAGGTGAGAGCAGCCATATGTAAATGAAAATCACCATCTACTTATCCTCTACTGAAGGATTCTAGTATCCAACTAAGATACACTGATGAAACTAATGTACAGATTCAATTATAGAGCTACCAACAGACACATATGAATACACAACTACACACCAGTCTCGTAACAATTTATGAGTAAAATATGAATTTACTGCTAAGATTTTAATGTAAATGACATTAGACATTAGATAGAAATTGGTGCTTCTAAGTGACTGATGAACAAATTATCTATGAAGATAAATTAATACAGCGAATATAGCAGAAACAAATTAAAGAATCTAATTTGAGATGCTGCAATGACAGCTACTCTGAAGTGAATTAGTAGAGCAGCCGGTGGAAAACAAGAGACAGGTGGATCAACTCTCTCTGGTGAACCTAATTCTCTTTCCAGACTCAAATCGCTGTCAATAATGTCTAATATTAGACACTACACTTTACAGTAATGAGTACATTTGCTGAAACAGGTCAATAACATTGTTCATAGCCCAGTGATGGGTTTCCACACACACACACTGTCTATAAAGAGAATTTTTTTCTTTCAACACAGTTTCCACAGTGAAGATTTTCCATGTCTGAATGTGCATGAATGTGTTTAACTTTAATTGCACACACACTCACATGTATGTATTTGTGTGTATATCTGCCTTCTCTCTCTCTCTCACACACACACACATATACACATACATATATATATATATATATATATATATATATATCATCATCATCACCTAATATCCATTTTCCATGCTGGCATGGGTTGGACAGTCTGACCAGAGCTGGTAAGGCCAGAGGCTGCATCAGGCTCCATTGTTCTGGCATGGTTTCTACAATTGGATGCCCTTCCTAATGCCAACAACTCCATAGAGTGTACTGAGTGCTTTTTATGTGGCACCAGCCCTGGTATCAATTCTGCTGTGGCAGATGAGTCTCTGCAAGTATAGCAAGGTGCCAGATATCTCAATGCTCTGTCACCTCCTTCGAAAAGCTCAGTGTCTTGAGATAGACCTTCTATCAGTACCGTTTGTTGAACTGCTAAGTTTCAGAGACATAAACCAAAACAACACTTGTCAACTAGTGGTGAGGGGACAAAGACACACATACCATACATTTCATTACCTAATAAATATATATATATATATATATATATATCCCTTTTCCTCTCTCTACCACTCCTCGTTGATCACATGTGACCTGTGGTCACCTCTTCCTTTCTCCCTTCAGTCAGCATAAAGGCAAGACGAAACTACTGTCTCTCTCCGTTCAGCTTCGTGACATCACAGCGTTCAAGATCTCATCTCGTTTGGCCTTACGTCTTTTAAAGTTGTTTTCACTGTTTAATTTTTCCTGTCTTGGTTTGTGTTTGCTACCTTGGAACCCTCTGTTTAGCAGGTTAATTCACTAAATAGGAAGAGCTATTCTAAGAGTGTGTTCTGCCTCATCTTCGAAACGCCTAGTTTAGAATAGAGGCAGCTGATGAAGGAAAAGTTACATAAGTGGCACGTCTGTTTTCCTATGTGTTCATTCTGTTGTCTGTAAAAAAAAAAAGTCCGTTTTTGTGCTTTATGTTCTGGTTCCTTTTCTGACGTCCTGTACCCGGATATGCATCTATATATACATGTAGATGTAGGTATGTACATATATCATTTCTATTATTATTATATATATATATATATATATATATATATATATATATATATCATCATCATTGTTTAACATCTGTCTCCCATGCTGGCATGGATTGGACGGTTTGACTAAGGTCTGGAGAGCCAGCGGCTGCACCAAACTCCAATCTGATCTCGCAATATTTCTACAGCTGGATGCCCTTCCTAACACCAACCACTCCAAAAGTGTAGTGGGTGCTTTTTACATGCCACCGGCACAGGAGCCAGTCGGGTAGCACTGGCATCAATCACGTTTGGATAGTGCTTTTTATGTGCCACCGGCACAGGGGCCAGTCAGGTGGTCCTGACATTGAACATGTTCAGATAATGCTTTTTACTTGCCGGTGGCACAGGAACCAGTCAGGGGTTAATGGCATCAGCCACATTTGGATGGTGCTTTTTACATACCACCAGCACAGGGGCCAATCAGGGGGTAATGGCATTGACCACATTTGGATGGTGCTTTTTACGTACCACCAGCATGGGAGCCAGCTAGCGGGTACTGGTATCAGCCACATTCAGATGGTGAAAAATACCTTAGGAATGAGAACCCTGGTTCGAAATTTCCGCAAGACACCTGACGAAGGCTGGAGGGTATATCAGCCGAAACGTTGTGTTAACAACAAATATCCGCCAAATGTAAATAATGCACAATACTGTTTAGTTGAGTATATATTTATCAAACTTTTACAAGAAGAGGGGCGACATCGACTTTGAAGTTTTGGCATGCAAGCCTTCATTAGACTGTCTATATATATATATATTTATTAAATAATGGTGATGTGTAGTGTGGGAAGTGAATATTTCCTGTCAGTCAAGTCTCAAGATGATAGAGGAATTATCTCCATGTAAGAACCAAGAAGATCTAGACTTGGCAGACATTTCCTCTTAAAAGAAAGGCAGCAAGAGGCTTTTACTAAAAGTGTAGCTGACAAGTGTTCACCGGACTATAAGCTCACTGACCTAGTTTAGTATGGTCAGCCTTGGTCAGCAGTTCTACTTTTAATCAGAAATAAAGAGAATTGTCAGTAGGGAAGCCATCTTGGCATCAAACGTCTGTTAGAAACTCTTTTAAAAAGGAAGAAACAATTGTGTCTTATTTGATGTTAGATATATTAGAATTACATCAACAAAGAACGGACACAAAACTGATAATTGTGTGTGTGTGTGTGTGTGTGTGTGTGTGTGTGTGTGTGTGTGTGTGTGTGTGTGTGTGCGTGTGCGCGGGTGCATATGTGCACATATTTACAGATAAATATTGATAGTCTTTGTTACTGCTTGAGCAGTGATGATGTTGACATATTTCAAAGATCTCTGGAATAAAATCCCTTAGCTGAAAAACAAGTGTTAGCAACAGGAAGTGCATTCATCCAAATATTTTACATCAACTTCCCTTTCAACTCCTACTAGCATTAAAAAATGATAAATAAACTAAAATAAGTACTGAAGTTGATATGACAAACTGGCACAGTTTTGAAGAAGGTGCCACAACATGGCTGCAGTGCAATGTGGCTGAAATAAGTACAAGAAATATAAATGAACATTCATCAGAAGAATACAGTGTCTTCTACACACAACACTGTAGAGTGGCAGGGAAGAGTTACTGTGCTCTAAGTTGATATGAATTTTCTCTTTTTCTGCAAGATTTATTGTGTATCGTAAATGGACACACATCCTGTCAACATACATACAAAAAGAATAAGATTTTCATCAGATTAAGACACACTTCCTGTTGGTCTTTCAGAAAATATCTACAACGTTGTGGTGGTGGTGGTTTTCATTTCTGATTGGTATAAAAGTAGATACTTTTATAACATCAAAATGAAATCAAATTAAATGGAAATTGGAGTTGTGATACCCATGCCAGTGGCACATAAAAAAGTACCATCCAAACGTGATCGATGCCAGCTCTCTTGCCCCTGACTGGCTTCTGTGCTGGTGGCACGTAAAAAGCACCAACTACACTCTCGGAGTGGTTGGCGTTAGGAAGGGCATCCAGCAGTAGAAACATTGCCAGATCAGACTGGTGCCTGGTGCAGCCTCCCGGCTTTCCAGACCCCAGTCGAATCATCCTACCCATGCCAGCATGGAAAACAGACACTAAATGATGATGATGATAAAAGTAGATACTGAATTGATTGCAGCATCCAATCATTTCTTTTGTTAACATTTTCCATAATAATCTGTTAATATACAATTTAATTTCCAAAACTTCCACCTGCAAAATTGACATACAGGAATATTTCCACACATGCTTAGATGCTAGTTGGTTAATTCTAACCAGAATCATACCAAAACTTCATTGCATTGTCAACCAATATTAACAGATTCATTTATTGTTCAGATGCTTTATCACTGACTTTCCAATGAATGACTTTTAATGTTGGCATAAGTTATTTCTATGTTCTTAATCACGGTTCATTCTAGAATATGCATTTCACATTCATCTATCATAGTCTTCCATCTGTAGTCACTGTCTTTGAGACTGCTGGCATGTCATGGGTCTGAGTCACTCACATCCATGTAGTTTAAAGTGATGCCTCTTGTCAGATGTGAAGGCATTGGATAACGAAATGATTCTCATCAATATTTCAACTGAGGAGCAAGTTGTTTCTCTTTTTTATATCAGATTCTGACAATGTGGTACTGTCTTTGCACTAAATCATTCATCATATATTTCAAATCAATTCCATTAACAACATCTTATGCTATATATATATATATATATATATCATCATCATCATTTAACGTCCGCTTTCCATGCTGGCATGGGTTGGACGATTTGACTGAAGACTGGTGAAACCAGATGGCTACACCAGGCTCCATTTTATCTGGCAGAGTTTCTACAGCTGGATGCCCTTCCGCTGTATATATATATATATATATATATATATATATATAAAGAGAGAGAGAGAGAGAGAGAGACCTACATCGATAGATTGAACATAAGATAGAGAGAGAGAAAAAGAGCTTTTAGCATTCGATTACTCTGGCAAATGTAATGCTTATTCATTCACGCAGCTTTGAATTGAGCCTGCATTATCTTGAAGACTTGAGATTTAGATGAAATGACTATTTTTAGAATGACATAGTAGGTAGGTGTGAGAAGCTGGATTTGGCCAGCTTGAACATGCAACAAGAAGAATTTGGGGGCCAGATATGGCCTGTTTAAATGCTAAAAGGTTAAATTTGGTGTGTAACATACATTTACTATGAACTCTATAAATATGGCTAACATGGATGTCTATTGATGTGTCTCCAGTGTGCTACACATTAGTAAGTTTGTGGAAATTTTCTGTACTATCTCTTACTATTGCATTATTGTAACAAAAGGATAGAGTTAAAGAAGTGGGGAAGAGACAGTGAAAGTGACTGCAAAGAGAAATACTAACAACCCAAACTTAGATTGGGCATTCATACGCAAAAAGGAAGGTTACAATGAGGATACTCACACCTGCACCGAGTTGCTTGACAGAGAAAATACATGAAGGCGAAAGACCGAAAAGAAAGACCATCCTCCAGACATGTTAAGCATGTGCCTCGTTCACCAAACCACAAACATCTTCAGCTTTTTCAACCCCATTCAGTGGACCTCGTGAAACTTTGATAGTGTTATTGTGGTTGTTCAATACAAACTGCCCACCCATCATCTTCTTAACATTTACATATGGTTCCCCTCCGTCTCTCAACCCCATCCCAATAAAATGAACCAAACCAAACTGTACACACTGTGTGACACACGCAAACTCGTGTGTGTAAAGGAAGGTGCACTAGAATAAGCATGATTTCACTGTGAAAGAGCAGAAGAGAAAATACAATAGATGAAAAGAAGGAAACAAACAAAAAAAAAGATGACAGAGATGAACCAATAAAAGAGAGGGGAGGGGTAGCAGTGGAGAAAAGATATTTTAAGAGTATTTGTATAAAATTATATACACCGGGTGATATAGTGGACACACACACACATAATTGTTACAGTTGAAAAACAACCACCCTAATAGAATTGAATAAACAACAATAAACCCTTAGGTTAACAGTGACATGGAAATGAGTGAATATATGCATGTGAATGTAAAAGCAGTGGGAGAGAGGGAGGGGGACATGAAATGAGAGGAAGAGGGAAAGGAGGAGAGAGAGTAGGAGGGGGGAAATGAACACACGAAGAGAGAAGAAGAAAATTTTTAAAATTTCAGTGAATAGAAATAAAAACTAGATTAAAGTTAGAGTCTACAATCCCATTAACTACAACAGGATAATGGGGGAATCAGAAGGGAGCCATGATAGAAAGAGCAGCCAATTTTTGTTTCAAATCATGGATACATGTATTATGAAAATGATGGATACATTGGAAAATGTAGTGAGAAATGTAGTAAACCTAAAAAGATGAGATGGTCATGGTTGGTATGATTATGAGGACATGGAGGTGTTCATGGAGCTAAGAATATCAAATATATACATATTCTTTTATTTTTCTTCTCTTACTTGTTTCAGTCATTTGACCCCGGCCATGCTGGAGCACCACATAAAGTCAAACAAATGACCCTAGGACTTATTCTTTGTAAGCCTAGTACTTATTCTATTAGTTGCCTTTGCCAAACTGTTACGGGGACGTAAACACACCAACATCGGTTGTCGAGCGATGGTGGGCAGACAAACACAGACACACACACACAAATGAGACTTACTACCCAGCCTTGCCCAGTAAAGTATTCACGGAATTGTTTGCCATTTTGTAGAATAGGAAGTCACGGTACTTATGCTTGTATATATATTTAACCTAACTTCTGGACTTATTTAATTGGAACTATCCAAACAATAGTAATCAATTTACATGAGTAGAAAGTTTTTTTTTTAACAATTTTTATCCTGAAAATCACCTGTTACTTTTGTTGTAAAGTGAAAGATGTATGAATGTGTATATGAAATGGACGTTGTGTGTGTGTGTGCGTGAGAGAGAGGGAGAGAGAGAAAGAGAGTGTGCCACTTACACATACATGAGAACATACACGTTCACTCACTCACGCTCTCTCTTACACACTCACACATGCACACGTACATACAAAAAAGATGTACGCATGTGTATTGATGTATGCACATACACATGACAACACACACCTTCACATTCTCTCTTTCACACACACACACATGCCCATTTCATATACACATACATGCATCTTTCACTTTCTCCTCTCTTTCACTTTAAAACTGATGTAAATAGATAAATAAATTTTTACGGACATTAACGAACTCTGGATGATGAAATCACAATCAGTTAAAAATATTTCTAAATGAGTATAATATTGTGTACATCAAAAAACCGGCGTTTTTTTTTTTTAAAGAACGCAAAGACTATGTGTGTGTATGTCACAGATAGCAGACGTGTGTTTGTGTTGATTGATACACCATGACATTCATTATATGTGTATGTATTTTGTGTATGTGTGTTGGTGTTACGGACGCCATGTATTTTTTTCATCAAGAAATAACAAAAATTGTGTTTAATTGTTTAAATAGAGTTCCAAATATCATTTTAACCTATCAGCGGGTATCATTGTTTGATGAAAGTGGTAACACAGTCAGCATTTACAGCACTTATTCATAGAATAATTTTAACTAACGAGAATGGGAAAAATGCAGTCAATTCATTACAGATGTCAAGCACATTTTGCTGCTACATAAATATTTCCTGAAGATTATTATAAAACATGAAGGTACTTGTAATATTTAATATGTAAAATATTGTAAAAATGTAAAAATATGAAAATGAAATGTGAAAATCAGACTATGCTGGAATTTGATTGATTCCTCGATGCCAGTGCCGCCTGACTGGCTCCCGTGTCGGTGGCACGCCAAAAGCACCATTTGAGCATGGTCGTCGCCAGTGCTGCTTGACTGGCCCTCATGCCGATGGAACGTAAAAAGCACCCACTACACTCTCGGAGTGGTGGGCGTTAGGAAGGGCATCCAGCTGTAGAAACCTTGCCAGAACAGATTGGATCCTGGTGCAGCCTCCTGGCTTGCCAGTCATCAGTCAAACTGTCCAACCCAGGCCAGCATGGAAAGCGGACTTTAAAAGGTGATGATGATGAGTATTTGAGTGGGGTGATCTATAGAAAGAGCTAACAACCCATTGCAAAACAGCCAAGGAAGATATAGGAGGAAAACAGAAGAGGAATGGGTAGAAATAAAAATACTAATATGCAGAAGTAGAAAAAGGAAAAATTAAGGGAAAGACAAACTGTTCTAAGAAATTGCCAAATACCATTTGTAGAAATAGTTCTGGTGATTGAGACATTAATGAAAATAAATTATTCTGGACAGGTCAGATGCAATGATGGTTCATACCTGTCTCATATAATGTTCCTACAATGTGGGGGGAGGGATGCAAAAAGGTTTTTGAAGGCAAAGGGAATTAGTAGATGTTTAATATCAGTGTTAGGATGCAAGGGAATAACAAAAACCTACTATTCAGTGATGTAATAATGATATTAATAACACACACACACACGATATGTCTTGGGGATTGGGAAAACAAAATGACTAAATAGAGGTCACAAGGCAAGTAAAAGTGCTAGAAAAATCAGACAGCTCACTCTCAAACCACATGCTAATATTTCTAAAATGTATGGGTACATTGGATAATAATAGTCCTAAATATATTCAACCTGAAAAAAAGCTGAGATGGTCATGACTGGATTGGCTTGTACCATAAGCCCACTCAATCAGTAATCACTATCTTCTTGGCTATGTAACAACAATATAAACTTAATAAGAGTAACTGTATCTTCTCCTCCTGAACGATTTATAACACAGAGCACTACTTCTAAGAGTTACGTTAGCCCTGTTACAGAACAGCAGCTGAACAAACTCTGTAATAAATCTGAAGACATGAGAAAAGTAAGGAGTGTGTAATTAAGGAGGATAAAAAAAAAAAAAAGGTCAACAAAAATAATAATGAGGAAAGTGTGTGAATTGGTCAGTTGGATATGATATAGTTAAAGGGAAGAAATAAAATAGAACATGATCACCTCCAGCAGCAGAGAGAGGATGGGAGAAAATGGACAGAGACAGGGGGATGGGGAATTAGAGGGGATGGCAGAGTGAGAAGGACAGAATGTCTGACTAGTAGAGAGGAGACAGGAAGAAAGAAGGAATAAGAAATCGACAAAGCAGGCAAAACAATGAAAGCATGGAAGAATATTGTAGTTAAGAAACAGAAATAAAGTATGACAGAATAAGAGAGATTGTAAAACATGAGAGGATGTGTGTGTTTGTGAGTGTTGTTAGGGGGAAGTTATGGTTTAACATATTCTTACCATATGACGATGGTATTTTTAATGTTTCCAATAAAATGCACAAACCTACATTTGTACTTAAAACATGCTAACAGAACACATACTTCCGCACTAAGTAGTTCTACTAAGTTAGGGCAGCAGAGTTCTTCAAGTGTGGCTTTACTTACCACTTCTCAGCCACTGCTTTTTATGTATGAGGAGAATGAGGGCGGCATGTATGGGAGTGGCTACAGCAATACATTCTAAAGAATAAAATTTCTAAAAACAAAATTAGCTCTCATCTGTAAAAGATGACAATTCAACAATATTTTCTGTACAAACTTACCCACATGTACATGTATTATAAGTGTATATGTGTAAGTGTCTGTGTGTGGGTGCATACACTTGTGTGTGTGTATAGATATTCCTGTATGTATATGATGATATATATACATGCATTCCAACCCATACCAGCATAAAATCCAGACGTTAACTGATGCTGATTTATATATGAGTGTGTGTGTGTGTGTATTATAAACTTTACAGTATATATATATATATATATATATATATATATAAAAAACATTGGACTGACTCCTGTGCAGGTGGCACGTAAAAATCACCCTTTGAGCGTGGCCGTTGCCAGTACCGTAGGACTGGCCCTCATGCCAGTAGCACGTAAAAAGCACCCACTACACTCTCGAAGTGGTTGGCATTAGGAAGGGCATCCAGCTGTAGAAACTCTGCCAGATCAGATTGGAGTCTGGTGTAGCCATCCGGTTTCACCAGTCCTTAGTCAAATCGTCTAACCCATGCTAGCATAGAAAGCAGATATTAAATGATGATGATGATGATGATGATGATATAAATTGGGTGTAAGAGGCATCAGGTGTAGTGTGTGTAAGAGAAGATTTCACTGGTATGGCCATGTAATAAATGTGAACAAGGACAGCTGTGTAAAGAAGTGCCATCTCTAATAGTAGAGGAAACCTGCAGAAGAGATAGACCCTGAAAGATGTGGGATGAAGTGGTGAAATATGATCTTCAGATGTTGAGTCTCAAGGCAATGATGACAAGTGACCAAGATATGGCAATCTGCTGTGCTTGAGAAGACACGTCAGGCTAAGTGAAATTGTAGTCATGGCCAGTGCCAGTGACCTGTACAAGACACTCAGTATACCCTGTGGAGTGGTCAGCAATAAGAAGGGTATCAAGCTGTAGAAACCAAGCAAAAACAGACTGGAGCCTGGTGCAGCTTTCTAGCTTACCAGTTCCAGCCAAAGTGTCTAATCCATGCCAGCATGGAAAACCAATGCTAAATGATGGTGATGATATCATAATCATTTAACATCTGCTTTCTATGCTGACAAGGGTTGGACGGTTTGGCAGGAGCTGGCCAGGCAGAAGAAAGACTTCGCCAAACTTCTGTGCCGGTTTTGGCATGGTTTTTACAGCTGGATGCTATTCCTAACACCAACCATCCGTAGAGTGGGACTGAGTGCTTTTTACATGGAACCAACACAGGCAAGGTCAGTTTTGACACGTTTTTTACAGCTGGATGCCCTTCTGAATGCCAACCACTTTATAATGTGAACTGAATGATTTTTACGTGGCACCAGCACTTGCAAGACAATGATCAAGTAACATGCAAGACAATGATCCTTTAAGACGAGAGGAGGCATTGGGAGAGGTGATCTTGTGCCAGATGATGAAAAGTTAGTGTGACAGAAACAGGTGTCTTACGGTAAAGGAGGTACATGGTTACCAGGTCAGAGAGAAAGAGAGAGAATGGTCAAGAATGAGGACAGAAACAGGAGTGCTGCTGTGGAGGAGATTCATGGTTACCCAGCCAGATGGAGAGAGAGAGAGAGAGAGTGGGAGGTAGCAACAGTACAAGAGAGAGCAGGAGAGAGATGGTGTGGAAGTGTCAAGGCATACTCATAAGGAACAGGGATCAGAATATATATAGGATGGTAGAGTGAAGGAAGAGAGAGATAGATAGGAAGAAGTACCAGGGCATAGCCCCAAGGTACAGGAGTAATAATATAAGTGGCAGGGTATTGCTAAAGAAGCTTGAGTAGGGAGTAGAGACTTCACATGGATGCAAAGAGTGTAGGGGTGGCAATGCAATGACTGGTGAAAACCTGGGTATATAGAGGGAGTGGAGGACTACAGGGATAGCAATGATACAGTGAGCAGGGCAGTGAGGACAGGACTGGGGAGCGAGAGATAAGTATAGTGCATCAAAGAGGAAATGTGACAAAGAGATGTAGTTTGATTCGTTCGAGTAGGGTGTGTGAAATGTTTATATATATATATATATATATATATATATATATATATATATATATATAAAATTAAATAGTGAAGTTAGAAATTGATATTAATCTATTAAAACCAGTGGCTTAGCATATTTAAGAAATCCGAAGATTTAAAATTATACTACATACAAATTAAGAGGAATGACCACCAAAATGGACTCCTAATATGCTAAAGATAGAAGGCAAGGATTATGGCAGCATTGACCAACTTAAACAAGGAGACCATCCAGAAGAGTTGCAGGAGAGTCCGAAGTTGTCAGGAGGCCATGGTTGAAGCCAATATTAATTTTATTAAATAAATTTACTCTTTAATATTTCAAGATATTTTTATGTAATTTTGGTAAATATATCTGCTAAAATGAGATGTTAGTGTTATTTGTTCCCGTTCATCAGGCAGTTGTGATCAAGAATCTTGATCACAACTGGGCAATGAAAGGGAACGTGAAACTCTGAGTAGCAGTTTGTTGTGACGTTTTTGCAGCCTTAATAAAAAAGCATATTATTCTACCTTCAGTATTCAAGTAGTATTTTTTCCACCTTGTTCTGCATTTATATATTTCCTTGTGTGTGGTTGAGTATATCAAATTCAAGCCCTTTTCTCTTTTTGTTCTTTTCTCTTATTGTTGATGTGCTCTTTATATTACTTTCTGGCTCTTCTCGGACTACACAAAACCCTATGTGATCAAGCAGCAGTAGAAGTTGAATGTGATTACTAATATGAGCTGAAAACTGAATGGTAAAATTGTTGTGTTCTGAGTGCAAGTATTCCTACTTTGTACACACATATACATATGTGTGTGTGTGTGTGTGTGTATATGTAATATCAACATCATTCTAACATCCATCTTTTCATAATGCCATGGGTCAGATGAAGTTCACTGAGGAATATTTTCTGTGATTAGCTACCCGTCCTATCACCAACCCTCACTGGTTTCCAAGCATGGTAATATTTCTTCATGGCCAGACATGTTTTATGAATGACTGAAAACAAATGAAGCCGCTTCTATGTTAGTGGTACTCATTTACAACTGTCACATGATGTAAAGAGACTTGTGAACGGACAACCACCGATGACAAGCAGCTCATATTAAATAAAGTGCTAAACTCTTCAGCTATGCAAAATAGTTGCTCCAGTTCTATGAAGCTGCTGGACTTCTATATAAACAGATTGGGTGCTCCATTTTGGGGATTGGTAAAGTGCTGAAGACACCTTTGATGAGATCATTATAAGTGTCAAACGTTGATTAATGCTGTTCATCACATTTTTCAATCTAATTCACTATGTTTATATGTCTGCCATGCAAGTTTATAGATACATACAATGGAATCCTTTATTTATTTATTTATTCATTTATTTTTTGTTAATTAAATTCAGTCTCAAAGCTTTTGTTGGTTTTGGACTATAGAAGATAATACCTGAAGTGCCATGCTTGTGTGTGTGAACCTGAAACCAATGTTGGGAAGGGAATTTCTTAATCATAGTCACACATAAACATGCAGATATGCATATACATACAAATACGTACATTCATAAATATACATGTATACACATACTTATATGCATACTTATTTGCATATACATACACATATGGAGCAGTCATCCAAGAATCTTTTCCAGTTCCTTATTAACCAGGATTAGTAATGTTGATCAAAAGTAATTCCAGAGAGGGTATAGATTTTTTCTACCAGGAATCCCATTACTAGTATTGCAAACATCAGTGCAACTTTCATCTCCACTGCTGTGCCTTGAATTTACAGGTAACATTCATTGTCAAAGAAGTAGTTGTTTTCCATTACCAACTGCAATCCTTTAAGTATAAACAGTTTTGGGAGTCTCTCCTGTATTCTCTCTGGGTATTTATTTATCCAGAAAAAATGCATATACATATAAATTATATGAAATATTATGTATTCTTTGGATAATATTATGTATATGCATTTTATCCAGAAAGTGCATGTACATATATATTACATGACCAACCAGACTATCAGATGTTACACATCGCTGGTCAGAGTGCACTTTGCATCAATTTTAGCTTGCAAATTATGCAATCCGAGTGGCAAGGAGACCAGGCCAACACTTCCCCTTGAATGGTAGGGGACTGGAACAATGTGAAATTAAGTGTTTTGCTCAAGAAAACAACACACCACCTAGTCTGGGAAACAAACTTATGATCTTGCAATCAGGAGTGCAACACCCTAACCACTAGGCCACACACCTTCACTATATATGGATGGATTTATATATATGTGTGTGTGTGTGTGTGTGTGTGTAGATAGATATATAGATATACACACATACATACATGCACACTCATATACATATATATATATATATATATATATATATATATATACAGACACGCACACACACACACACACACAGAAATACAATATGCATATCAAAATATACTTGTTATCCTTTAAACATGAACTCTAGTAAAAAGTATTCAGTAATCCTTCAGTTTAGTGTAAAATTGTTTTCATTATAACTTGACATGAAAAGAAACACACAAAAATAGATATATCAGGCACATGCCATCAATAATTACTCAGGGTAGGCAGTTGGTGACCTTTGATGTAGTAAAACACACAAAAAATAAAGGAAATACAGGTGCGTGACTGAGTTGAAGGCAGGTCTATTTCTACCTTTACAGCATGTAAAGAAAATGGTGTTGTAGAAATGTACGCAGCACGTGTACTACAGCAGTACTATGCATAGCTTAAATCCTAAGATTGAAAAGCTGGGGCAAATAATGCCTACTTAATCTGCCAAAAAATATAACATTTTGCATTTTACGCATAGTAATCGGAATAACCTTCATAATTTCATTGAATTAGGTGCATATTTTGTCATAAAAGGAAAATGTTGCTATCAATCTATTTTAATCAAGGTAGGCACTGCCTAACTTGTCTACCAGGCAGCGCATCCCCAATATATATATATATATATATATATATATATATATATATATATATATAGGTGAACATGCATGTGTGCATAACTAACAGGCCCTCTGTCGGTTGCAGCGATGAGGGTTCTACTGGATCTGATCAATGGAATAGTCTGCTCATTAAATTAACATGCATACAGCTGAGCACTCCACAGACATGTGTATCCCTAACATCATTCTCAGGAAGATTCAGTATGGTAGGTAATGTGACAAAGCTGGCATTTTGAAATAGAGGCACTACTTCTTTTTGCCAGCCAAGTAAACTTGAGTAACAGGAAATAAAGTCTCTTGGTGAATGAAACAATGCATCGCCAGGAATTGAACTGATGACCGTGCAATTGTGAGCCGACTACACTAACCACAAAGTCAAGCACCTTCAATTGTGTGTATATGTTACTCTGATATAAATGTAAAATATACACACATACATAAGTCTATACATAAATCTATATTATTCTACACATCTACATGAACATGGTTGATATAAACATATACGTAGATAGATGTATATGTACATTTGGTAACGTAAATATCCATATATACACACATACAGACATATATATACATACACACACGTGTATACACATTCATACACGTATGTATACACAAACGTACACACACACACATATGTATATGCATACACATATATTTATACACATACATCAATATGTATACACATATATCAATATGTATACACATATACATGCATACACATATATTCTTTACTTTCTCTTTTACTCTTTCATTTCAGGGACTTGACTGTGGCCATGCTGGAGTATAGCCTTTTAGTCGGATGAATCGACCGCAGGACTTATTCTTTGTAAGCATGGTATTATATATATATACACACACACACACACACACACATATATATATATATATATATATATATATATATATATATATATATATATATATACACTTGACCACTAACCCCAAAAGTTTTTTTATTCCCCCTCTGTTTATTTCCTTATGTTCTTTTCTGTTGAAGAGCACAGACTCGAAACATAAAAGACTTTCTCATCTTCCCGAGTGTTAAATTAATACACCTGTTTGTTGTTTATACACCTGTCTTCGTCTTTTGTTTTTCTCTAAATTTCAACTATATATATATATATATATATACATACAGATACATATATACATGCACACACTCACACACATATATTCATATATATATATACACACGCAGATAAATATATAAACACATATACGCATAGATATATATATATACATGTATAATAATATATACATATATATACACATGTATACATTCATACATAGGTATATATATATATATATATATATATATAAATATATATATATAAATATATATATATATATATATATATATAAATATATATATATAAATATATATAAGTATATATATGAATAAATATATATACATACATATGTATATATATTCTTTAATTCTTTAAACTGCATCAGCTTGAAACCTACGATCATGCTGGGGCACCACCTGTGGCAGTGCTACACCATTAATTGAATCTTCCTCTGATATGTGGCATTTGGTGAATGAGGGAGTTTGCTGCTAA
Source organism: Octopus bimaculoides (assembly GCF_046866305.1). Taxonomy (NCBI): domain Eukaryota; kingdom Metazoa; phylum Mollusca; class Cephalopoda; order Octopoda; family Octopodidae; genus Octopus; species Octopus bimaculoides. Next base: position 4,186,108 of record NC_142931.1, read on the forward strand.
AACCCTCATCTGTGCTTCTAGCCATGATGGAGGCTCATCTGGGACCCTTGATAGAAGATCCAGTTTTGCTTCATGATACCTACATCCACAGCATGCAGGTCTCTCAGGCACTTTCGATATATACATATATGTAACACGTACATACATATACATATGTATGTATACATACATATACATAGATATACATACATTTACAAATATACATACATATATATACATACATTAATATATATACAGGCTTATATATATATATACACATACATATATAAGGATATATATATATATATATATATATATATATATATATGGTGGTTGTCTACTCCTTAAACAGAGTTTGACCACCTCCTGCACCTACACCTTAACCCTTTCATGGCGTCTAATGTGGCTTTTTAAACCAGACACTGTTTTGAAAAAAACACCCACACAGATTGCACCTCTGGTTTGCACTACCAATACCTGCAAGTAAGTTCTGCTCATTGTGGATCCTAACATGTCTTTTAAGACCCCCATTGGATTTGCAAACCCTCTGGCACACACCACATTCAAACGTGTGCACAGACATATAATCAGAATAGCTGATATAATCAGAATATTGATACACATATATACATCAATCTTTGGTCAAAACATATCTAAGTTTTTTCTGATACATTATATATATATACATACATATATATATGTACATATATCTATGAATACATATACATACATGTATACATATGTATATATATATATATATATACATATGTATACAGACATATATATATATATATGCATACACATACGTATAAACACGTGTATACATATATATATATATACATGCTTACATATATATATGCATACATATATATGCGTACACACATATATGCATACATACATATATGAATACATACATATACATATGTATACAGATATATATGCATACATACATATATGTATACATAAACATACATCTGTATACAGATGTATATGCATACATACATATATGCATATATACATATAAAAATGTATATGTACATATACATATGTATACATACATAGACATAGATATACATACATAGACATACGTATACATAGGTATACATACGTATACATACATATGTATATGTATACATACATATGCATATGTATACATACATATGCATATGTATACATACATATGCATATGTATATATACATATGCATATGTATATATACATATACATATGTATACATGTATACATAAATACATATGTATATGTTTAAATACATATATATATATATGATAATATTATTAGGGACAAAATCCAAAATTACAGGTAAAAAACTCAATTAAAATCAATTTATAAAAAATTAAATTGAGCCTTATAGATAAAGTATATATAAAATATATATAGTTTTAGGGAAAATAACCAATTTTCAAGAACTCATCGATGAAAATCCACTATCACATATAGAAAAATTAATAATTAAAAGCACAATAAATGAGTATAATATAAAGTAAAGTAAATATCATAAGATAAATATAATAAAAAGATTACACGTGTTTCATAACCAATTTTCAAACAGAAAAGAAATTTAAATCGATTAAAATCAATTGAAATTATCTAAAATAAGTTCTATTCAAAAATAATAATACGAATAATAAATTCAATAATATCTATAATAAGAACAAACTCTGGTTAATTATTCCATACGGTGTACAAGTTAAAACTAACATTATTAATGAAGTTTTTAAAGTTATTGATTTATTCCTTAAAGATAATAAAAAATATCATTATATTTTTTCTAAAAATAATTTTGGTGTAGGTTATTCCACTACTAATAATGTTGCTAATATTATCTCTTCTTTTAATAAATTTAAGTTAAATAATTACTACAAATTTAAATTTAATAATTATTCTAATATTAATTTTAATAGTAATAATGTTGACCAGAATATAATTAATTGTACATGTTTAGATAAAACTAAATGTAATTTTAATAATAAATGTAATTTGAAAGATGTAGTGTATAAATGTATAGTGAAATTATTGAATGAAAATAAACATTATGGTTATAATTTAAATAAGATTTATATAGGTTCGACTTCTAATAAAATTAAATTAAGAGTAGCTCAACATATGCACTCATTTAAGAATAGAAATTTAATTAATTCTACTGGCCTCAGTAAATATATTTGGGAACTTAAAGCTAAAAATATTAAATATATTTTAAAATGGGAGATAGTTTGTAAAGCTAAATCCTATCATATAGGTAATAACTTTTGTAATTTATGTAATAATGAATTTAAAGAGATATTATTTCATAAGGATAATAATTTACTTAATTCTTTTGATGAACGAAAAATAAAATGTAGACATAAACTACTTTATTTATATAAAAACTTTAGCTAATAATTTTTATTTATTTTGTTTATATGGGTATGTGTATATGCATGTACATGTATATATTGAGGGTGTGTGTTTTAGTCTATAAGCATTAGTATGTATGTATATTTTTAGGTGTATGTATATATGTTTACGTATGTATTTATATAGGTTTAAGTATATATATATGTGTTTTTTTTTTTTTTTTTTTGTTTTTTTTTTAATATATGTTTGTGTATATTGAGTGTATATTTGTATTTACATGTATGTATAAAGATATATACTTGTGAGTATAGATGTATATTTATATATATATTGTGCGTGTGAGTGAGTGCGTGAGTGTAGTTTTGTTTTAGAATTTTCCTTATTTATATATTTATTTGAGTGAATTTTTATTTGTGTGTATATTTTGTATATTTTTTATATATATAGTTATGAGTATTTTTGTGTATATGTATATGTCTATTTATGTATGTAATTATGTAAATGTGTATATATATGTATATATATGGGTATAAGTATATATGTGAGTGTGTGGAATTTGTCTATATAAATTAGTAGGTGTATATATTTATGGGTGTATATATATATATATATTTATGTATGTGTGTATATATATATGTATATATATGTATATATGTATATGTATATATGTATATGTATATGCATGTTTTTTCTGTATATATATGTGTATTTTTATGTGTATGTATATATGTCTGTATATGTGTATCTATATAATATGTATATTTGAGAGCATGTGAGGATGAGTGTGTATTTATATATATTATGCTTTATTTTTATATGTGTGTATGAGTGTATTTGTTTTTATATGTATATTTTGGTAGGTACATGTGTGTATGTGTAGATATATA